>NC_087159.1:24020000-24067500 GCF_035594125.1 Scylla paramamosain | reverse complement strand
GAATGCACTTTCTTGTAAGGCACTCAGTGTATATTAAGATGAGACTCCTTGTCTGCAACTGGCGTTGCAGTGAGAGGTGAATAACCCTCCTCTTTGTTTTGTGGCCATTTGCCTGCGTATATTGTGTTTGTTACATGCTATTGTGATGCAAGGTTCCTCTATAGAGTCTGCACATGGAGGATCATTGTACGCTGCTTTGCAGTACATTATCTTTCTTCTCCTGATTGTGTCGTTCTGGAAAGAGGACAGAGCTTGTCGTCTGGGATGTTGGATGTGATATTGCACAGCAGAGGGATATAATACTTCGTTGACAGTGTGTTAGATTTGTCATTCGAGAGCGATTGTCCAACGACGTGTTATATCTCAACCTTTTAATTTGTATCCCTTGTTGTGATTGTCCCTCCCTAGAATGTGGCTATCAATTCTTTCCCAGCTGTTGGAGTGGTTTGGGCAGTTATTGTTGTAATATTCCCTTACCTGTGGGTGGATGAAACAGGCTGGTAACCTCATTCGTATAAGCTGGTGTTATAACCGTCTGTGTAGAAGGTGCAAGTGTTAAAAGAGGACCTTGTAACCCACATTATGTCCTGCACCAAGTCACATAACACCTGTACTACGCATCCTCAGACCACCTACGGGTATCAAGTTTGGACACCCCAATATAAATATATATATATATATATATATATATATATATATATATATATATATATATATATATATATATATATATATATATATATATATATGACTCGGCGGAACCTAGTCCAGTTTGAGGCAGCTGGAGGAGAGGCAGGAATTTGTGGTCGTAACAATATATATAATATGTAATATTAGTGATTACTAAGTAGTTTCTTATACAACACACTCATACTGTACTGTTATAAGATATTTTATTTTTATAATAATTACCATTATGTGAACATCACATACTACTATTGTATATCGCTATACAGTCCTATGATAGTAATATGTGTAATATCAAGATCCCATCGACAAAAAATATTGTCTTTCCCTCGATTCTCATTCTCTGACGGACAAGATGGCAGACGTTCCATCATTGACTGATAACAACTATCATTTTTTTTTTATTCTCATATATATATATATATATATATATATATATATATATATATATATATATATATATATATATATATATATATATATATATATATATATATATATATATATATATATATATATATATATATTTATTTATTTATTTATTTATTTATTTATTTATTTATTTATTTATTTTGGGGTGTCCAAACTTGGTACCCGTAGGTGGTCTGAGGATACGTAGTACAGGTGCTATTTGTCATATTTATCACTAGCCGCTGTAGCATACGATGCTACCTGTTCTAAAGGTCACAGTGAGGACACTGTGATCATCATAATAATGATGATGATGATGATGATGATGATAATGATGGTAATGATTTTGATAATGATGGCGACGAAGATGATGATAACTGCTACTTAGGAAAAGAACTGTAGCTGCTTACTGATATAGATATAAAACGGTCAGAAAGAAAACTGTAAATATGAAAGGAAACCGTATGAG
Organism: Scylla paramamosain; assembly: GCF_035594125.1. Classification (NCBI taxonomy): domain Eukaryota; kingdom Metazoa; phylum Arthropoda; class Malacostraca; order Decapoda; family Portunidae; genus Scylla; species Scylla paramamosain. Next base: position 24,065,933 of record NC_087159.1, on the reverse strand, counting down.
CGAAGCTTAGAAATTTAGGATTATCCCACATACTATCAAAAGTTTTTGATATGTCTATGGCAACAGTAAAAGTTTCATTGAAATCCCTATGAGAATACGAACAACAAACATTGCAGTTTGCAAGTGTATTTTGCTTTAAGGAACCCATGTTGACAATCAGAAAGAAGAATGTGAGCGGGCAGGTACTTGAGAATCTTCTACTGAGGGTAGATTCCAAAGAGTTAGAATGACAAAAAAATCAAATCAATAGTTCGGTAGTTTGAGTGATTGAAGCGATCACCCGCCTTAAGATCAGATTGAATGTAGGCAAGCTTCCAGCAAGAGGGAAAGATGAAAGGTGATAGACACAGAACATTTTTGATCAGGCAAAGTGCAAGCACGGAGGCACAGTCAAGAAGGATAGGAGGGACTTTATCAGTACCACAAGTATTCTGAGAATCAAGGACAGAGAGGACATAGAAAACACCATCACGAAAAGTAGGACATGAAAGAGGAACATGCACCATTTTGCCCCTCTTCATAATCCCCACTCCATTCTCCTTGTGCCTTGCTCTCACCTCACTCATTTCAGCTCGATCAGTTTTTTTTTTTTTTTTTTTATGTAAGAAGGACACTGGCCAAGGGCAACAAAAATCAATAAAAAAAAATGCCCACTGAAATGCCAGTCCCGTAAAAGGGTCAAAGCAGTGGTCAAAAATTGGTGGATAAGTGTCTTGAAACCTCCATCTTGAAGGAATTCAAGTCATAGGAAGGTGGAAATACAGAAGCAGGCAGGGAGTTCCAGAGTTTACCAGAGAAAGGGATGAATGACTGAGAATACTGGTTAACTCTTGCGTTAGAGAGGTGGACAGAATAGGGGTGAGAGAAAGAAGAAAGTCTTGTGCAGCGAGGCCGCGGAAGGAGGGGAGGCATACAGTTAGCAAGATCAGAAGAGCAGTTAGCATGAAAATAGCGGTAGAAGACAGCTAGATATGCAACATTGCGGCGGTGAGAGAGAGGCTGAAGACAGTCAGTTAGAGAAGAGGAGTTGATGAGATGAAAAGCTTTTGATTCCACCCTGTCTAGAAGAGCAGTGTGAGTGGAACCCTCCCAGACATGTGAAGCATACTCCATACATGGACGGATAAGGCCCTTGTACAGAGTTAGCAGCTGGGAGGATGAGAAAAACTGGCGGAGACGTCTCAGAACACCTAACTTCATAGAAGCTGTTTTTAGCTAGAGATGAGATGTGAAGTTTCCAGTTCAGATTATAAGTAAAGGACAGACCGAGGATGTTCAGTGTAGAAGAGGGGGACAGTTGAGTGTCATTGAAGAAGAGGGGATAGTTGTCTGGAAGGTTGTGTCGAGTTGATAGATGGAGGAATTGAGTTTTTGAGGCATTGAACAATAGCAAGTTTGCTCTGCCCCAATCAGAAATTTTAGAAAGATCAGAAGTCAGGCGTTCTGTGGCTTCCCTGCGTGATATGTTTACCTCCTGAAGGGTTGGACGTCTATGAAAAGACGTGGAAAAGTGCAGGGTGGTATCATCAGCGTAGGAGTGGATAGGACAAGAAGTTTGGTTTAGAAGATCATTAATGAATAATAAGAAGAGAGTTGTTGACAGGACAGAACCCTGAGGAACACCACTGTTAATAGATTTAGGAGAAGAACAGTGACCGTCTACCACAGCAGCAATAGAACGGTCAGAAAGGAAACTTGAGATGAAGTTACAGAGAGAAGGATAAAAACCGTAGGAGGGTAGTTTGGAAATCAAAGCTTTGTGCCAGACTCTATCAAAAGCTTTTGATATGTCCAAGGCAACAGCAAAAGTTTCACCGAAATCTCTAAAAGAGGATGACCAAGACTCAGTAAGGAAAGCCAGAAGATCACCAGTAGAGCGGCCTTGACGGAACCCATACTGGCGATCAGATAGAAGGTTGTGAAGTGATAGATGTTTAAGAATCTTCCTGTTGAGGATAGACTCAAAAACTTTAGATAGGCAGGAAATTAAAGCAATAGGACGGTAGTTTGAGGGATTAGAATGCTCACCCTTTTTAGGAACAGGTTGAATGTAGGGAAACTTCCAGCAAGAAGGGAAGGTAGATGTTGACAGACAGAGCTGAAAGAGTTTGACTAGGCAAGGTGCAAGCACGGAGGCACAGTTTCGGAGAACAATAGGAGGGACCCCATCAGGTCCATAAGCCTTCCGAGGGTTTAGGCCAGCGAGGGCATGGAAAACATCATTGCGAAGAATTTTAATACATGGCATGAAGTAGTCAGAGGGTGGAGGAGAGGGAGGAACAAGCCCAGAATCGTCCAAGGTAGCGTTTTTAGCAAAGGTTTGAGCAAAGAGTTCAGCTTTAGAAATAGATGTGATAGCAGTGGTGCCATCTGGTTGAAGTAGAGGAGGGAAAGAAGAAGAAGCAAAGTTATTGGAGATATTTTTGGCTAGATGCCAGAAATCACGAGGGGAGTTAGATCTTGAAAGGTTTTGACATTTTCTGTTAATGAAGGAGTTTTTGGCTAGTTGGAGAACAGACTTGGCATGGTTCCGGGCAGAAATATAAAGTGCATGAGATTCTGGTGATGGAGGGCTTAAGTACCTTTTGTGGGCCACCTCTCTATCATGTATAGCACGAGAACAAGCTGTGTTAAACCAAGGTTTAGAAAGTTTAGGACGAGAAAAAGAGTGAGGAATGTACGCCTCCATGCCAGACACTATCACCTCTGTTATGCGCTCAGCACACAAAGACGGGTCCCTGACACGGAAGCAGTAGTCATTCCAAGGAAAATCAGCAAAATACCTCCTCAGGTCCCCCCAACTAGCAGAGGCAAAACACCAGAGGCACCTTCGCTTAGGGGTATCCTGAGGAGGGATTGGAGTGATAGGACAAGATAAAGATATGAGATTGTGATCGGAGGAGCCCAACGGAGAAGAAAGGGTGACAGCATAAGCAGAAGGATTAGAGGTCAGGAAAAGGTCAAGAATGTTGGGTGTATCTCCAAGACGGTCAGGAATGCGAGTAGGGTGTTCCACCAATTGCTCTAGGTCATGGAGGATAGCAAAGTTGTAGGCTAGTTCACCAGGATGGTCAGTGAAGGGAGAGGAAAGCCAAAGCTGGTGGTGAACATTGAAATCTCCAAGAATGGAGATCTCTGCAAAAGGGAAAATCTCCAAGAATGGAGATCTCTGCAAAAGGGAAGAGGGTCAGAATGTGCTCCACTACTCCCCATTACCTCCCCACTCCATCACAACTTACCTTATCTTTCCCATCCTGCCTTAATTCTCTTCCCTTTCTGTTCCCACTCCATTTACCCTACTAGCTTCACCTGGCTCCCTAACCACATACATCACTTCACCTGTCTCATCCTGCCCTATTTCCCTCAACATATCACAAGACCTCTCCACACGTTTCCCTTCTGCACATTGCCAATTAACTCCCTGGAGGTAATACCTTCTTAAGCCCTCTTCTTAAGCCTTCAAAATCTGCTCTCCAAAAAGTAATATATCCTGTTTATGTCTTGCATGTTGAAGCTCCCTTCCATTTCAAACTGAACCTACATAATTTCATATGTACCCTTTGAAGAAATTCATGCACCCTGGGTTGCACCATGCATGCAGGTTGACAATCATTGCCATAAGCCGTTTAAAGGTCTCTAGGGCATTAAAATGTTAGAATTTCGTAACACGGAACTGCCAGACCTCTATTAAATGTGAAGGCAGTCATGTCCATGTCCTCTTCTGCAACTTCAACTTGGAGGTAAACGGATTTCAAATCCAGCTTCCAGAACCACTTTATTTCTGCTAATGCATCAAGAATGCCGTCCGCGTGGAACAGGATATAGGAGTCCTTCACCGCGGCGTCATTCAGTACCCTGTAGTCCACTCAGCATCTTACAGTGCCATTCTTTTTTTTGACCAAGACTACAGCTGATGACCACGGGTTGTTTGTGTTCACCACTCATTGCCGATGAGCTCACCTATTGCTTTCTCAATTTATTGACAACATTCAATGGCATCTCTCGTGGACGATTGTTTGAAGGGGGTATGGTCTCCTATGTTGATGTAATGCCTAACAAGACTTGTATATCACAAGTCCAAGTCACATAATGAGAAGAAATTAACATACTTCTGCAACAATTTTCGGACACTATGCTCTGGTTCCACAGATCATCCGGGTGTGCTGACAAGCCGTGGGTGTTTACCTTCCCAAATTGGTTCCAGCCTGACACTTGTCTTGCAAGCTTTACAGCTTCATAGTTCCCGACAATAGCTGCAGCTCGTATCTGCTGTTCCTCATCACTGAGACTGGCAACTAACACAGTCACTTTCTCATCATCAGGCTGCACCAAAGTCCTCCAGACCAGCAATGCACCGAAACATTTCATGTTTCGGTCCTTGGTGGCGCACAGGTAGTTTGGGCAGCCTAGTGCTGGTGTTCACCCCTAACAGTGGTACCTTCTTCCCCTTGATCTTCAAGCTCGTTTCTCCGAAGTTCAGACTGGCATGGCTCTGCAGAAGGTGATCCAGACCTAACAGGCATGAGTCATCAATGTCTGTCATAAACACAGGCAACTCTTCCTGTATTTTGGTATCCACTGGCCTAAGGAGATATGTGCTTTGCCCGGAGACACAACACAGTCGCTGAATCGCCACAGGAAGGCTCCTTGTCAACATCACGCCAGGCCTCACAACCGTCCTTTCACAGTTCACAGTGCGCCGACACGCCTTCCCATCGACTTCACCCTCATCCTGCGAGGGATGGGTTAGCTGTCCCTGTTCCCAATATCAGGGTTGGTATGTCGGTTTTGTCGTCGCCCATTCTGTTCGCTATCTCTCCCTAAAGCCAAACAAAGGAATTTTCACAGTAGAAGTCTCTTTCACAACAAGTTCCAGATAATTCCACTTATGACTCTAGTGCAATGAATCTGTAATGCTTATCTTTCAGTAACACATCTCCACTGATAGACCAACAATACTTATTTTGCCTTCTTGTTTAGATTGTCTACAATAACGCAACACTTTTGCCGTAGGGGCGAGATGTCATGCCCTCTCTCCACTGTCCCAAGGCAACCACTCGGTCGACAATAGCTACAGTTAGCAACACTGGGTTTGTTTACTTTGGTTAGGCACAGACAAGTCAGGAGGAACTCAATAAATTTCTTCTCATTTTATGGCAACCGTGGTGACATTTTTTCCCGCATTTTCACATGTTGATCTTTTCCATACATTCACTGTCAAATTTGTAGAGTTGAAGCAACTGTAGTGTTTGAGTTTAGACGGAAATTAGTAGACAAGTTACAGTGCCTGTAGTTCCTCCTTCTCCGCCTCCTCTTCCTCCTACAACAAAAACAACAACAACAACAACAACAACAACAACAACAACTACTACTACTACTACTACTACTACTACTACTACTACTTCTATCACCACCACTTCTACTGCTACTACTACTACTACCACTACTACTACTACTACTACTACTACTACTACTACTACTACTACTACTACTACTACTACTACTGCTGCTGCTGCTGCTGCTACTAATGCCAATAATAATAATAATAATAATGTTGATAATAATAATAATAATAACAATAATAATAATAATAATGATGATGATGATGATGATGATAATGATAATGATAATAATAATAATAATAATAATAATAATAATAATAATAATAATTAATAATAATAATAATAATAATAATAATAATAATAATAATAATAATAATAGTAATAATAATAATAATAATAATAATTATTATTATTATTATTATTATTATTATTATTATTATTATTATTATTATTATTATTATTGTTATTATTATTATTATTATTATTATTATTATTATTATTATAACATAGTAGTAGTAGTAGTAGTAGTAGTAGTAGTAGTAGTGGTGGTGGTGGTGGTGGTACTACAAGTAGCGGTCAGGGTGGGATCATGGTGTGGTTGCAGCTCTGCTGCTTTTCCTAAAACATTAGTTTAAATGCCCCGTCAGGTGATCGCCTCTCAGGTGACACATGGCGGGTGAGTCGTGTGAGGTCACGGGAACCTCGCCGTTCGCGAGTTCACCGTTTTATTTCTATTATTTATTATTTTCTTTTTTTTTTTTTAATTGATGTATGCATGAAATTATTTGTTTATTTAGCTAATTAGTTAAGTAAATTATATATTTCCTGTTTATGTTCCTTCAAATCACTCAATTGATTTAATTAAACACAACAAACTTTTCCACTTTAACCCTGCTGTTATGGTCAATAAAGTAACAATTAAGGTCGAGGTCAGCGGGGCCTTTGGGTCAATAAAGTAACATATCAGGTTGAGGTCATCGGGGACTCGGGTCAGACTGGTTAGGTAAGTGTTGCCGTTCGTGCTGATTTTAACGTGTTTTTTTTTTCTTTTCTTTTTTTTTTTATTTGTTATGTAAATAACATTTCCCACTTATATAGTCATCTAATTATCTTTTAAGTATAGTTATACGTAAGATCATTGCCAATTTTAAAACTACTTTAAAAGTTAATGAGAATAATGTTTTCTTAGCAACACTAAAATATTTATGTTATGCCACGTTTCTTTATTGTCGTAAGTTTCCATGTATAGTATTTTTTTTTTTTTTTTGCGAGATACTATAATATTTACGTGAAAATTACATTTATTATTTATTTATCTTAATTATGATGTCTTTTACATATATCATAAATGTTAAACAGCGAAGTTTTAGGAAATGTGGCACGCTGTACACACACCCAGACTTCATCCTGGCCACCATTTGAGTTTGATGGCTAGAGATCGAAAAAAAAAAAAACGTTGTCATTGATACCATTTTAGTTTTTCTTTTTTTTTCTTTACTTTTCCGTGATACTTTTCACCAAAATATGTGAAGCAAACACTAAAATATGTGATTTTTTTCATTGTTTTATTTCACTGAAAATGCTTGAAAACAAAATATAAAAAGCAATATTTAACAAATCTTTTACCTGCGGGAAGTCAGGGGTGGATTTCTCCTGATGTATTGGTATTTCAGGACACCAGAATTATAATAAATTATCTCAACTCTGCCATCTGCAGCGAAGTACATAATACAAGGTAACAAAAGACTAAAAAATAAGTACTACAAAGTAAATAAATAGAAAGTGAAAAGGAATATATAATATTCTGTATCAATTTTTCATCATCTCGCTGACGCTGACACGAAGCTAGCGACATGACAGCAGACGTGTCAAGGCTTTCATTTCTTGTCTACCCACTGTTGAATCAGATTAACAGCGATTCTAGTCTTCTTATCTTTCTTGATTTCAGTTACGAGTAATGTAAGTATCAGTCATGTGAAGGGAATAACTTTTTTTTTATGGCGTCGATGCAATATACGGATGATTTCCGTTACTCCTGGCATCTCTCACCTATATCTCTTAACTTCTAATTGAATAATTAGTAGACGTGAAACAGACTACTGGAATACTGTTGTCATCAAGTTTTCAACAGAGATCTGGTAGTAGTAGTACATAAGAACAATAGTAGTAGTGGTAGCAATAGTAGTAGTAGTAGTAGTAGTAGTAGTAGTAGTAGTAGTAGTAGTAGTAGTAGTAGTAGTAGTAGTAGTAGTAGTAGTAGTAGCAGCAGTAGTAGTAGTAGTAGTAGTAGTAGTAGTAGTAGTAGTAATAATAATAGTAGCAATAGTAGTGGTAGCAGTACATAAGAATATAAGAAAATAAGAGAAGCTGCAAGAAGCCATCAGGCCTAAACATGGCAGTCCCTGTATGAAACATACCTGCCATCCCCAAAGTAGTAGTAGTAGTAGTACTAGTAGTAGTAGTAATAGTATTAGTAGTAGTAGGAATAGTAGAAGTAGTAGTGGCAGTGCTTTTACCATCGAGCAGAGTGTGATCAGTGGTCACCGTAGAGGGAAAGAAAATAACAAGAGACACACAGCAAATATAAAAGGATATACTGGAATACCTGCAGCACAACTTGTCAATGGATACGTGTAAAATACACAGGAGACGGGGGAGTCCAGTTAGCGAACATCCCTACCAATAAAAACACAAGGCTTCACCCTCAACATTCAAGAATTATTCCGCGCTATTGGTTTGAAGTATGGCCGACTAGTTCAGCGGCTCTTAAATGCCTGTGCGTGCGGATCCACAAACAAAGCCACCCACACCATGATCTGTAAAGGATGGGAAAGGGATGAATGATTGAGAATTTTCGTTAACTCTTGCATAAAAGGTGGACAGAATAGGGGTGAGAGAAAGAAGAAAGTCTTGTGCAGCGAAGCCGCAGGAGCAGGGGAGGCATGCAGTTAGCAAGATCAGAACAGTTAGCATGGAAATATTGGTAGAAGATAGCAAGAGATGCAACATTACAGCGATTAGAAAGAGGCTGAAGACAGTGAAGAAGATTTAGAAAGAGGTTGAAGAAGAGAGGAATTGATGAGACCTGTCTAGAAGAGCAGTATGAGTGGAATCCCCTGAAACATATGAAGCATACTCTTTACATGGATGGATAAGGTCCCTGTGTTGAGTTAGCAGTTGGAAGAGTATGAGTGGAACCCCCCGGCAAGTGAAGCATACTCCATACATGGACGGATAAGGCCATTGTACAGAGTTAGCACCTGGAGGGGGGGGGTGAGAAAAACTGGCAAAGACGTCTCAGAACGCCTAACTTAATAGATGCGGTTTTAGCTAGAGATGAGATGTGAAGTTTCCAGTTCAGATTATAAGTAAAGGACAGACCGAGAATGTTCAGTGTAGAAGAGGGGGACAGTTGAGTGTCATTGAAGAAGAGGGGATAGTTGTCTGGAGGGTTGTGTCGAGTTGATAGATGGAGGAATTGAGTACTTGAGGCATTGAACAACACCAAATTTGCTCTGCCCTAATCAGAAATTTTAGAAAGATCAGAAGTCAGGCGTTCTATGGCTTCCATGCATGAAATGTTTACTTCCTGAAGTGTTGGACGTCTATGAAAAGATGTGGAAAAGTGCAGGGTGGTATCATCAGTGTAAGAGTGGGTAGGACAAGAAGTTTGGTTTAGAAGGTCACTGATGAATAATAAGAAGAGAGTGGGTGACAGGACAGAACAGCACTGTTAATAGATTTAGGAGAACAATGACCGTCTACCAAAGCAGCAATAGAACGGTCAGAAAGGAAACTTAAGGTGAAGTTACAAAGAGAAAGATAGAAGCCGTAGGAGGATAGTTTGGAAATCAAAGCTTTGTGCCAGACTCCATCAAAAGCTTTTGATATGTCCAAGGCAACAGCAAAAGTTTCACCAAAATCTCTAAAAGAGGATGACCAAGACTCAGTAAGGAAAGCCAGAAGATCACCTTGACAGAACCGATACTGGCGATCAGATAGAAGATTGTGAAGTAATAGATGTTTAAGAATCTTCCTGTTGAGAATAGATTAAAAAACATTAGATAAGCAGGAAATTAAAGCAATAGGACGGTAGTTTGAGGGATTAGAACGGTCACCCTTTTAAGGAACAAGCTGAATGTAGGCAAACTTCCAAGAAGAAGGAAAGGTAGATGTTGACAGACAGAGTTGAAATTGTTCGACTAGGCAAGGTGCAAGCACAGAGGCACAGTTTCGGAGAACAATTGGAAGGACTGCATCAGGTCCATAAGCCTTCCGAGTGTTTAGGCCAGCAAGGGCATGGAAAATATCATTGCGAAGAATTTTAATAGGTAGCATGAAGTAGTCAGAGGGTGGAGGAGAGGGAGGAACAAGCCATGAATCGTCCAAGGTAGAGTTTTTAGCAAAGGTTTGAGGGAAGAGTTCAGCTTTAGAGATGGATGTGATAGCAGTGGTGCCATCTGGTTGAAATAAAGGAGGGAAAGAAGAAGAAGCAAAGTTATTGGAGATATTTTTGTCAAGATGCCAGAAGTCACGAGGGGAGTTAGATCTTGAGAGATTTTGACACTTTCTTTTAATGAAGGGCTTTTTGGTTAATTGGAGAACAGACTTGGCATGGTTCCAGGCAGAAATGTAAAGTGCATGAGATTCTGGTGATGGAAGGCCACCTCTCTATCATATATAGCACGAGAACAAGCTGTGTTAAACAAAGGTTTGGAAGGTTTAGGTCGAGAAAAAGAGTGAGGAATGTACGCCTCCATGCCAGACACTATCACCTCTGTTATGCGCTCAGCACACAAAGACGGGTCCCTGACACGGAAGCAGTAGTCATTCCATGGAAAATCAGCAAAATACCTTCTCAGGTCCCCCCAACTAGCAGAGGCAAAACACCAGAGGCACCTTCGCTTAGGGGGATCCTGAGGAGGGATCGGAGCGATAGGACAAAATACAGATATGAGATTGTGATCGGAGGAGCCCAAAGGAGGAGAGAGGGTGACAGCATAAACAGAAGGATTAGAGGTCAGGAAAAGGTAAAAAATGTTGGGCGTATCTCCAAGACGGTCAGGAATACAATTAAGGTGTTGCACGAATTGCTCTAGCTCGTGGAGGATAGCAAAGTTGAAGGCTAGTTCACCAAGATGGTCAGTGAAGTGAGAGGAAAGCCAAAGCTGGTGGTGAACATTGAAGTCTCCAAGAATGGAGAATATTCGGTAATCACAGAGAAAAGACATAATGTAACATGTGTGATGAATCCAGTGGTTTACTATAATATTCATTTGCTTATACTTAGTAAAATAGCACCCCCAACATATTACAGCAATTAATATTATTCATATTAATCTTGACAGCAAAATGAAGTGCCCGTGGCAATGAGATGCTGCGCGCCACCGCAGCTTCCTTATATTTTTGTCTTTAGGCATTTTTTTTTTTTTTTATGGTGTGGTCATTGTTACATTCTTGCATCGTAGAATGAAACATCAATGCCATCAATGCCTGTAAATCCACGAAATTCCCTGTTCTAGTCTACCTGTACTAGATGGCTGTCCTCGGACATGAGTCGTGACGTCACATCCGCTCCACCTGCAAGATGTGAGCTACCATATGTTTATTTCTTTACAATTTTGAGGGCTTTTTTACTTTGGTTTGTCAAATCAATCACGTCATAAGAATATTTAGGACATTAAAAAGCAGATTTAATTCTTTACCGTAAAAAAATCGACATGACATGCAATCAATCCATTGTCACGGTCATCTCTTCTCTAATAACTCAGCATACTATACTTTGTATGTTTAATTATCATTAACAGATGATGTAAATATATTTCGATTGCTGAGAAGAAGGGAAAATTTGATATTAACAAGCAATTAAAAGGAAAACCAGTTAAGCAATTACGAAAAAAAATAAAGATTAAACATAATGATAATGATCTGACTGCTGCTGGTGGTGACGATGGTAATATTATAGTAATGATAATGACGATGATGATGATGATGATGATGATGATGATGATGATGATGATGATGATGATATGATGATGGTGATGATGATGATGATGATGATGATGATGATGATGATGATGATAGCAATAATAATAATAATAATAATAATAATAATAATAATGATAATAATAATAACAGCAACAACAACAACAACAACAACAACAACAACAACAACAACAACAACAACAACAACAACAACAACAACAACAACAACAATAATAATAATAATAGTCATCTGACTTGCTGATGGTGACGATGGTAATATTGATGATGATCATGATGATAATGATGATGATGATGATGATGATATGATGATGATGATGATGATGATGATGATGATGATGATAATAACAATAATAACGATAATAATGATAATAATAATAATAACAATAACAATCATCTTTTTCCCAGCTTATACTTCTGGTTTCCGTAAGTCTATTAGGGCTAGGACAGTGCCTCCTAACGAAGGAATAACAATAATGATAATAATAATAATAATAATAATAATAATAATAATAATAATAATAATAATAATAATAATAATAATAATAATGGTAATGATAATAAAAATAATAATAATTATAATAGTAGTAGTAGTAGTAGTAGTAGTAGTAGTAGTTGTAGTAGTAGCAGCAGCAGTAGTAGTAGTTGTAGTAGTAGTAGTAGTAGTAGTAGTAGTAGTAGTAGTAGTAGTACTAGTACTAGTAGTAGTACTAGTAGTAGTAGAAGTAGTAGTAGTAGTAGTAGTAGAGGAGGCAGTTGGCACCTGCAAAAACGATAATTACTCCCAGTGAGGACTAAAGCAAGAGATGAGGCGTTGCTGTGAACCTGTCATTAAACCCAGCTATGACCTCACTGAAAGTTTCCCTTTGTGTTTCACAACACAAGGGGGCAGTCACAGCCTACCCTCTAAAGACAACTTTCTTCCTTCACACAAAACTACAAGCGTCTAAATACAAGTACACCCTTCATTCAAAATTCAAAATTATCATGGCAACTCCTACATCAGCCTCGGTGTCCCCATCTGAGGAAGGGATTACAAATGTCTCTAGGTTGGACTGTTCTCCTGGTATCTACCCTAAGTGTCTTGACACCCCCCCTCAACCTTTTCTTCATTAACTTCTGCAACATTCGCGGTCTGAGATCTAATTTTCAATCTGTAGAACATCACCTCTCCTCTATTAACCCTCATCTTCTTTTCCTCACTAAAATACAGGTGTCTTAGGCAACTGACAGTAGCCCCTTTTCTGCTCCCTCCTACTTTCTTTATCCTTATTTTCAATCCAAAGCTGGATGTTGCGTCTATTTGAGCAATGACTTAACCTGCTCTCGTGCCCACGCTCCTGAATCTTCCAAGTCTTCCACCATCTGGCTATGACTACAGAGTCACTCTCAAACTAAATTTATCTGTGCTGTATACCTCTCACCTAACTCTTCTGACTATAAGAAATTCTTTGACTACTTAATCTCCAAAGTGGAGCACATTCTGACTCTCTTCCCTTTTGCGGAGATCTCCATTCTTGGAGACTTCAACATTCACCACCAGCTTCGGCTTTCCTCTCCCTTCAATGACCATCATGGTGAACTAACCTTTAACTTTGCTGTCCTTTACGACTTAGAGCGATTGGTGCAACATCCTACTCGTATTCCTGGCCGTCTTGGAGATTCTTGACCTTTTTCTAACCTCTAATCCTTCTGCATATGCTGTTACCCTATCTTCTCCGTTGGGCTCCTTCGATCACAATCTCATATCTGTATCTTATCCTGTCGCTCCAATCTTTCCTCGGATCCCTCCTAAGCGGAGGTGCCTCTGGGGTTTTGCCTCTGGTAGTTGGGGGGACCTGAGGAGGTATTTTGTTGATTTTCCTTGGAATGACTATTGCTTCCGTGTAAGAGACTCGTCTCTGTGTCCTAATGGCATAACAGAGGTGATAGTGTCTGGCATAGAGGCGCACATTCCTCACTCTTTTTCTTGACTTAAGCCTTCCAAACATTGGTTTAGCGCAGCCTGTTCTCATGCTATACATGGTAGAGAGAGATGGCCCGTAAAAGGTACTTAAGCCTTCCATCACCAGAATACCATGCGCTTTATATTTCTGCACAGTCTGTTCTTCAACTAGCCAAAAACTCTTTCATTAATAGAAAGTGTCAAAATCTTTCAAGATCTAACCCATCCTCTCATGACTTCTGGCTCTTATCCAAGAACATATCTAATAACTTTGCTTCTTCTTTCCCTCCTTTACTTCAACCAGATGGCACCACTGTTATCACATCTATGACTAAAGCTGAACTCTTCGCTCAGACCTTTTCTAAAAACTCTACCTTGAATGATTCAGGGCTTGTTCCTCCCTCTCCTCCACCCTCTGACTACTTCATGCTACCTATTAAAATTCTTCGCAATGATGTTTTCCATGACCTCGCTAGCCTAAATCCTTGGAAGGCTTATGGACCTGATGGGGTCCCTCCTATTGTTCTCCGAAACTGCGCTTCCATTCTTGCACCTTGCCTAGTCAAACTCTTTCAACTCTGTCTGTCAACACCTATCTTTCCTTCTTGCTGGAAGTTTGCCTACATTCAGCCTGTTCCTGAAAAGGGTGTCCTTTCTAATCCCTCAGACTACCGTCCTATTGCTTTAATTTTCTACCTATCTAAAGTTTTTAAATCTATCCTCAACAGAAAGATTTTTAAACATCTATCACTTCATAATCTTCTATCTGATCGCCAGTATGGGTTCCATCAAGACCGCTCTAGTGGTGATCTGGGTTTCCTTACTTAGTCTTGGTCATCCTCTTTTAGAGATTTTGGTGAAAGTTTTGCTGTTGCCTTAGACTTTCAAGAGCTTTTGACAGAATCTGACACAAAGCTTTGATTTCCAAACTACCCTCCTACGGCTTCCATCCTTCTCTCTGTAACTTGATCTCAAGTTTCCTTTGTGACCGTTCTATTGCTGCTGTGGTAGACGGTCACTGTTCTTCTCCTAAATCTATTAACAGTGGTGTTCCTCAGGGTTCCGTCCTGTCACTCATTCTCTTCCTATTATTCATTAATGATCTTCTAAACCAAACTTCTTGTCCTATCCACTCCTACGCTGATGATACCACCTTGCACTATTCCACTTCTTTTCATAGACGTCCAACCCTTCAGAAGGTAAACATTTCACACAGGGAAGCCACAGAACGCTTTTAAATCTATCCTCAACAGGAAGATTTTTAAACATCTATCACTTCATAATCTATCTGATCGCCAGTATGGGTTCCATCAAGACCGCTCTAGTGGTGATATGGCTTTCCTTACTGAGTCTTGGTCATCCTCTTTTAGAGATGTTGGTGAAAGTTTTTCTGTTGCCTTAGACTTTCAAGAGCTTTTGACAGAATCTGACACAAAGTTTTGATTTCCAAACTACCCTCCTACGGCTTCTATCCTTCTCTCTGTTACTTCATCTCAAGTTTCCTTTCTGACCGTTCTATTGCTGCTGTGGTAGACGGTCACTGTTCTTCTCCTAAATCTATTAACAGTGGTGTTCCTCAGGGTTCTGTCCCGTCACCTACTCTCTTCTTATTATTCATTAATGATCTTCTAAACCAAACTTCTTGTCCTATCCACTCCTACGCTGATGATACCACCCTGCACTTTTCCACGTCTTTTCATAAACGTCCAACCCTTCAGGAAGTACACATTTCACACAGGGAAGCCAGAGAACGCTTGACTTCTGATCTTTCTAAAATTTCTGATTGGGGCAGAGCAAACTTGATATTGTTCAATGCCTCAAAAACTCAATTCCTCCATCTATCAACTCGATACAACCTTCCAGACAACTATCCCCTTTTCTTCAGTGACACTCAACTGTCCCCCTCTTCTACACTGAACATCCTCGGTCTGTCCTTTACCTATAATCTGAACTGGAAACTTCACATCTCATCTCTATCTAAAACAGCTTCTATGAAGTTAGGCGTTCCGAGACGTCTCCGCCAGTTTTTCTCACCCCCCCAGCTGCTAACTCTGTCCTCCTTATGACCTGCTTTTGTATTTCCTCTTTTTTTATGATTTGAATTTTTTAATTGAATTCTTCCAAGAGGGAGGTTTCAAGACACTTATGTTCCAATTTTTTGACAATGGTTTCTGATTCTGTTTGGGGACCAGCACCTCAGTGGTCTTTTTTTTTTTTTTTTTTTCTTCTAATTTTGTTGCCCTTGGCCGGTGCCCATCCTCCGTAAAAAAAATTGTCCACTCTAACATTCTCTTACATAAATTAAACCATTATGGATTTCGGAGATGTGTTCACAAATGGTTTAAATCCTATTCATCTGACAGATCTTAGTATACATTGCTGAACAAAACAGTCTCCAATTAAACCCATATATCTTGACTTGCCACAAGGAAGTATAATTGGTCTTATACTTTTTCTATTATTATTAGTGACATGAGCTGTGTTTCCACTTCCCTGAACGCAATACATTTTGCTGATGAGTCCACACTATATATGCAAAGTGACAGCCCCCTACTGATCTCATTCATAAAGCTATATCGGAACTCGCTAAATTTTCTGAATGTTACCTAGCCAATCGCTTTACTGTTAACAATACCAAAACTTACTATATGTTATTTACAAACACTATTACCAAATACTAACCATTATCAGACCTACTATCTTAAATGATAAATAAATTTCTAGGTACTACTTTTGATTCATCTTTAAGCCCTAAATCGGTTTCAAGCTGCAGGTGTCGAAATGAAAAAACTGTGACTGTTTATATTTATATATATATATATATATATATATATATATATATATATATATATATATATATATATATATATATATATATATATATATATATATATATATATATATATATATATATATATATATATATATATATATATATATATATATATATATATATATATATATATATATATTTTATTTATTTATTTTTTGTTTATTAATTAGAAAGAAATACATTATTTGAATTTTAATGATCCTCCAACTAGCTTCACTCTGTCTTTTGTATCTTTGGTGGACAGGATGTCAGATGTCTGCATGGAGGTTCTGGGAATGTGGCGACGAGCCCATGTAACATTTTCCATCCAAGGAATATTCAGGTATGATGCACTCAGTTCAAACATAAATATTTTAAACATTCTTTGTTTATGTTGCCGAAAACTTTTAAAAACGTTGCTATGGAATTTGCTATCCGATCCTTTTATATTTGATTTTATAGATGGCTTATCTGATAGTCTTAGGACGCGGCAATACACATTTCAGTTACTAAAGTCACATTACCATTGATATTTTCGAAGTGCTCACTCCGAGATGGATGAAACGAGAGTCGATTTACCTGATGTTGATTATTTTTTAATCTGCGTAGCCCGGATAGACCAGGCTAGCTGTGGAAACCATTAACATCCTTTGCACTATTACAACGGACACTAGAAATTGCATAAAGAAAGCTGCAATCACAGATGATAATATTTTCCATCCAATAATCTTCATCACATTAAAGCTTTATATTTTAATAAGCCTTTTTAGTGCTTTATCTATATTGTCCTTCAACATTGAACGTCAAAGCTTTTACAATTAGTTTCATTAGAGTTTTATTTCAGAAAGACATAACAATCACGTGGTCAAGAAAACAAAAATTATATTTATATGTTAGCTGTAAAAAAAAAAAAAAGTTTTACGGAACTTTGCATGGATATTAATTTACTACGTGACATATGGTAAATGTAAAGTTTTCATCCTCCACACCAAAGTATGTACAAGATGGATGCCCACGAAATCAAAAAGGCTGTGCTTGGCTGCTTCAGAATGCTGCTAGTCATGCTACATTTCTATAAAGAACAGTACTTCGCTGGATGAATACTCCGCCATATACATGTAGATGCATATATGAATGCACAATATGCACCACGCGAGACGGCGAGTGCACACGCTACTCACAAGCTATGCGCTTCACATATCGCTACATACCCAGAGCAGAATACCCATTCCAAAGCTTATTGTGTGTGTGTGTGTGTGTGTGTGTGTGTGTGTGTGTGTGTGTGTGTGTGTGTGTGTGTGTGTGTGTGTGTGTGTGTGTGTGTGTGTGCGTGTGTGTTTGTGTGTGTGTGTGTGTGTGTGTGTGTGTGTGTGTGTGTGTGTGTGTGTGTGTGTGTGTGTGTGTGTGTGTGTGTGTGTGTGTGTGTGTGTGTGCGTGTGTGTGTGTGTGTGTGCGTGTGAGTGTGTGCAAGGATGAGAGACTATAAGGATATTTCACCAAGCACTTGTTTTTCCCCACACCGCATCGCGCCATGTATCTGTGACGTCGCATCTGTAAACAAAAACGTCACTGGAGACCCCACCGGCTTGGCTTTCAAGACACTTAAGCACACCAGGTCTTCCTCCGGAAGACTGAACAATTCACCAGAATCTAACCAGCTAACTTAACTGCTGCCAGCACCTTCGGGACACTAGAGGCTGTGGCACTACAGCCTGCACGGCCCAATCAAATCCCCAACAAGAACAATAACTGGTGTCCGTCTGTAGGGAAGTGTACATTGAGTTCCACACCCTTCTGTTACCTTTGCTCAAACTCGTGTATGAAAGTGTCTATGGTGCTGATATCCCAACCAGAGCAAGCACGATCATCAGTTGTCATTATGAGGGTATATAACGCATCATCAGTTGTCTTATAATCTATTATTTATCGAATATTTGAAACCTCCAAGTACCTCCGACTTGCATAGTTCCGCCCTATATGGACATATCATCCTGCACTTTCACTTAATACTGTGAATTCCACGTTCCTTTTGGTAGTGTAGAGAAAGAAATGACTGACGCTGTCCTAGGTAATATTTCACTGGGAAATATTCACTATTAACTAATTTATTTGTCAAAGTACTTGTAGGTCGGCCCTTCGCCTCCGATACGACGATGCTGATGTCCGCTCCGAAAATCTTAATAAAATGTCGTGTTTCTTAATTATTTGATAACACATAGCGATTGTGGTAACGCTTACCAGTAAAATAAGGTCTCCTACAATTCTGGCAGGAAGGAAAACATAGACTTACTGGAGGTTTCAAATATTCAATAAACAATAGATTATAAGACTACCGATGATGCGTTATATACACTCATAATGACAATTAATGAGCGTGCTTTCATACATGAGTTTGAGCAAAGAAAACAGACGGGCGTGGAGTACAAGGTACACTTCCGCACAGACGTACACGTTTACACACAAGTGGCCTCACTGTCCCTGGTGCTTCACACACCCGGACATCCAGAACACCTGCTGCTACACTGATTTCGCCACCACTCCCCCATGAATACACATCATGTTGACAACGTAAAAATATTAGCCTAAACAGAGAATAAACAAAAAAATCCTGAGAAATCACTTCACATAACTAAATGCCTACACAGTACAATACTACAGTATATTCCTATTAACCTGGAAGAATTGTTCTTTCTCATAGAAGTAAAAACAGGTCACACCTGTATTTAAATTGTTATTATAATTATAACACCAAGACCTAAGGATAGTTATTTGGAACAAAAAAAAAGTAGGGAAGAAGTGTAAAGACGTAAGAAGAAAAGTTAGGTAGATCAATGGGAAAATGTTACATGTGAGGCAAAGGATGGGTAAGAAATGTGAAATGCATATGATGCGCCCTAGGGAGAATGTTGAAGATTCATTAAGAAGTCAGTCAATGATCTAATGTATTTAGGTTTGTGACTGTATCAATAATGACTAGGGTCTAGGGTCGGCGTGTATTACCCTCTCCGGTAGTTCAATATTATATATTCTTATTTAACATTAATACCACATCAAATTAAAACTACATGCACAGTACAACTACTAACTCTTTAAGAAAAATACAATACTTCGTGTAATGTGTAAATCTTAGAAAAAAAAAAAAGACAAGAATGGGGAAAAGATTTTTTCTATTTGAACGAGATTCTTGCTTGGCGAGGGTCTCCAACGTGTATCACCACCTTGACGTCATAGAGAGCGTGACGTTATGGGTGAGTTGATGACGTTTCACTGGACTATCCTTATCTGTCTCTCATCCTTGTGTGTGTGTGTGTGTGTGTGTGTGTGTGTGTGTGTGTGTGTGTGTGTGTGTGTGTGTGTGTGTGTGTGTGTGTGTGTGTATGTGTGTGTGTGTATGTGTGTGTGTGTGTATGTGTGTGTGTGTGTGTGTGTGTGTGTGTGTGATAGATTATCTTCATGACCGCACCGGGTGGGCGGGAAGAGAGGGTGGAGCGGGTGGGCCAGTGTGTTAACCCCGCGTGTTGCTCATTGAAAGCACCTCGAGAGACATCTGCCTACTTCAAATCTCTGTAACTCGAAACTCTTCTAAATGCGACGGTATATTGCACAACCACTCGATAATGCAATTAACTCTACATATACTGTATCTGATCCCATTCAGATCACATTTAGTGAGTAAAAATTGCTGAGTACTGGCCCCATTTTTTTTTTTTTTTTATCATTCATAGCAAACTTGACAATGAACATAGGAAACTAACTGTGGTCTCATTTTTAAACTTGTGAGATGTACGAGTACTTTGCCACGATAAGCTCAAGAAAATAACAAACGCAAAATTAAAAACCAAAACTTCGTGAGAGTTGAGGCTCTGTTCTATTCAGCATTCGATAGAGAATTCAGTATAACACTTAATATGTATCCTCTATCGTTAAGACAGAGGTTAATGGGTTGAATCAGAAAACTGAGCGCATATTTATTTTTGTGTTTTATCTTTTGGTTAATCAATGTGCTGCAGTAACATGAATTCTACACATTTCTTATGTATTCACTCATTATTGAATCTATTATTCATGATTTTAAATAGTTAGTTACATGAATATGCTTATCAAGTGTACATGGCTACAAGTCTCAACAGAATCGGCTGAATTCTTATTGAGAATCACATTTAATACACCCTCCTAGTTTTTTGCAAGTTACTAAACAACTCCCCAGAAGAAGTGATGATACATATACCATATAAAATTGAAAGAGTTATGTTATCATATAGTGTGAATCTAGTTGCGATTGGTCACGTAGTTCTGGAGATGTAAGCCTGAGCGTAGCTGTCGTGCTCGGCAGGGCTGAACCGCTCATACATAAGATCCTCCCACCTGAACATAGCTTCGTCCACTCGTAATATCACAGTGCAATGGCGAAATTTGTGACTACTTCATATCCCTATTCTCCCCCCTGCTACTGTCTTCCTCACGCTACATCCTCATCCATTTCATTCATCTTAAAACTCGTTCTTGATGCGTTTTTCCTTACTCGTCTTCACCACTTAAATATTTTTTCTCCAATCTTTAGTCTGCATTTTGAAATAGTTTAGGTTCCCATGAAAACTATTTTCAAACTATGTTAAAATGACAAGACGGGTCCTCATCGACGGTTTTGACATTAATGATGCACAATTCCTGTTAGACTATTTCTAGAATCACGAAAACATCACTGAAAATCACAATAATTTTCACAAAATCATGTTTAAAGTAGTAATGATAAGACACCAGAACTACCAAAAATACGACTTTTTCTTCACAACTCTGATCTCAATGTTCCCGTCCTACAGTGTCTCACTCCCGCGTCAGTGTCTCTCTTTCCTCACTGCTTGCTCTGATACTTGTACGCTCCTTTTCCTTATAATACTATCCGTTCCCAACTCCTTTCCTACTCTCCTTCTACTTCTCCTGGCACGCCACACACCACCACACATGACGGCAACATGATGGGTATCAGCCTTTTTGACCCATTTTTGGTCAAAAATGGTGAAATGAGATATTTGCTCCAAAAAAATCTACCAATGTTCTGGCAATATTTCAGAGATAAAGTTTTAGTGTTCCCCGCCATTTTTAATGGAGACTGTCAAACTATAATTGCTTTACTCACCGGCTCCTTACATCGACTAGATAAGTTAATTGAGCTCACACTTATGAGTATTTTTATCATTTCCATTATTAAGGATTTAGGAGAATATAATCAAACGGCACGCAGGATATTTCTCTATACAGGGACACATTTGACATGGCATTCGTACCATCACACTCATTATTGCCGTGAAGATATTCTGATCATGGATATTACACCGAGGAGGGGGCGAGTGAGGAGGGGAGTCATTAGTGAACTTTAAGAGAAGATTAGACAAATTTATATATGAGGATGATAAGTATATGTATGTGAGTATGTTTCATACAGGGACTGCCAAGTATAAACCCGATGGCTTTGCTCAACTTCCTTTATTTTTATGTTCTTATGACAGAACAGCTAAGTTAATAGGAGCTGACTTCTATTATGACTTGGTCCACTTTAGGTATGAGAAAGACGGAACAATAATTCTTCTACTTACCATTAGTGCCTGAGTAACACGTGTAGAAATTAAGGCAATAATAATATCTAAGTGGAAGTAGTCTCATAGTTTCAGTGTAAAAGTTAACAGTCAGCACGATAGAGAAGAAACAATACAATCCAGAATACCAACCGCGTCCCAACGGCCTGAATAAACTCTGGGAACTAGATCACACCGGACTCTCCAACGAAGTAAGCAACAAAACTAAAGCCAGAACCAAACTATTCGAGAATCTATTATTTACATCAAAGTAACGAATACAGTGTCTGTCTATCCTGGAAGGAAAAAAAGGCATAACTGCCAAATAATTTAAGTTTAATAGTAGGCAGATAAGGAATCCCTCAAAACACCTTTATAAAAAATATCCAGATTATTTCAAAGTACTATAAAGTAATACCATAATATTTATTCTTCACTACTTCATGGTGTAAAAAAAGGCTAGTATGTATAATTACTCTAGAGTGAATAGTTTATGATTAGTCAGCTAAAGTCACTTGAATGTTTATTAACTGGCCCAAGTCTTGTGACAGATCTAGCTCAAGTCCTGTTAAGATTCAGATATTATAAATTTTGTCTTCATATCAGACATAGAGAAGTCTTTCTTATTGGAGGAACTCAATGAAAAAGACTACATACGATTTTTGTGGCCAAGGAATCCATTAGATTCTAACCCCACATTTAACATTTATAGATTTTTTTTTTTTTTGAGTAATCTGTTCTCAGTAGGTACTCGTTGCCACAATAGCCCATCACCTTGCTAACATCCAAGAACAGGAGGGTACCATTAAGAACATAAAACAAGGTTTATATACTCGTATAGATAACCTACAAGGAACAAATAATCAGAAAGAGGACCTATTAGATCAGTGATTCCCAACTGTTCTACGCACACACACACACACACACACACACACACACACACACACACACACACACACACACACACACACACACACACACACACACACACACACACACACACACATGCACGCACGCACGCACGCACGCACACACACACACACACACACACACACACACACACACACACACACACACACACACACACACACACACACACACACACACACACACACACACACACACACACACACACACACACACACACACACATACACACGAAGTGTTACGAATTTTAGGACAAGGGAAGAGAAATTTTTGTTTGGGTAACCCGATGAGCGGCACGCATAGTTATGAGAAAAAAAGCTGCAACAGAAATTTTCAGAAATTTACTGAAAACTAAGATTATTGAAGGTGATGACTTTCAGGTCATTTCAAAAGTATATAATTTTCAAAATTGTTAACGTGCGTCAAGGAATTAGTATATGTAAATACGGTATTATACAAATGGATATTACACCATCGATCACCACCATGCGGCGGGGAGGACTAATCTGCCACACACTATCATGTGGCGATCTGCTGCACTTCACGTGTGTGTTAGCTGGTGAGGTCAGTCACGTGGATCAGCGGGAGTGATGACACGTAATTTGACTGATGGGAGTACGAGATATGCACTCAACACACACACACACACACACACACACACACACACACACACATTTCAGTCAGAAGAACATAAGAACATAAGAAATAAGGGAAGCTGCAAGAAGCGACCAGGCTTACACGTGGCAGTCCCTGTATGAAATATACCTACCTATTTCCATCTATTATCCCCATCCATAAACCTGTCTAATCTTCTCTTAAAGCTCTCTAGTGTCCTATCACTAACAACATGATTACTGAGTCCGTTCCACTCATCTACCACTCTATTTGAGAACCAATTTTTTCCTATCTCCTTCCTAAACTTAAATTTTTCAAGCTTGAACCCGTTATTTCTTGTTCTACCCTGGTTACTGATCCTAAGAATTTTGCCTACATCCCCCTTGTTATAACCCTTATACCACTTAAAGACTTCTATCAGGTCCCCTCTTAACCTACGTCTTTCTAAGAAATGTAAATTTAACAACTTCAATCTCGCCTCGCAAGGAATACTCCTCATCTCCTGTATCCTTTTAGTCATTCTCCTCTGTACTGATTCTAATAGACCTATATCTTTCCTGTAATGTGGGACCAGAACTGCACAGCGTAGTCTAGATGAGGTCTGACCAGCGCCAAGTATAACTTTAATATCACTTCGGGCCTTCTACTTTTAACACTCCTAAAAATTAATCCTAGTACTCTGTTTGCCCTGTTCCTGGCTTCTATGCATTGTTTCCCTAGACGGAGTTCAGAGCTAGCTATAACTCCTAAATCTTTCTCATACCCTGTACCTACCAGAGTTTTGTTGTTTAATGTGTACCTATTGTGTGGGTTTCCTCTACCTACGCTAAGTACTTTGCATTTACTGATATTAAATTGCATTTGCCATCTATCCGTCCATTCATTCATTCTATCTAAATCTGCCTGCAAGGCGATGGCATCCGATTCTGACCTAATTAATCTACCTATCTTTGTGTGATCCGCAAATTTACTAAAATCACTACTAATTCCACTATCCAAGTTATATATTAGAAATAACAATGGCCCTAATACTGATCCCTGTGGCACCCCACTAAATACATGACCCCACTCAGATTTCCAGCCGTTTATTACAACTCTTTGTCGTCTGTCACTAGGCCATGACCCTATCCAGCCTAACACCTTCCCATCTATCCCGTGTGCCCTAACCTTTCTCAGGAGCCTTGGATGGGGTACTTTGTCAAATGCTTTACTAAAGTCCAGATATAAGATATCATAACTATCACCATTATCTACTGCCTCGTACACCTTACTGTAAAAACTTAACAAGTTTGTCAGGCAAGACTTCCCCTTCGTGAAGCCATGCTGTGACTGATTTACCAAGTTATGTTTGTCTAAATGTTCCCTAATGTTCCTCGCTATTATTGACTCTAATATTTTACCTACAACTGAAGTTAAGCTGACAGGTCTATAGTTAGACGCTAAAGTTTTATCTCCTTTCTTAAAAATGGGTACTACATTAGCCTGCCTCCACATTACTGGTACCTCACACGACTCCAGTGATTTCCTAAAGACAGAAACTAACGGCTCACTAATAATCTCTTTGCATTCTTTAAGTACTCTGGGATATATTTCATCTGGTCCTGGTGTCTTGAACTTTTTTAGCCTATCTATCTCCTGTTCCACTATCTCCCTAGTTATGGAAATATCTGTCAGCTTCTCATTCTCATTTGTTCTAAACACCTGTTCACTATCTGGCATATCCTGCATGTTTTCCTGGGTGAAGACAGTTAAAAAATACTCATTCAGAAGTTTACTAATCTCCTCCCCAGAACTAACCAGCTCCCCATCTGCTGCCTTTAATGGACCTATAGTATCCTTATTCTTCGTCCTGTATACCTGATAAAATCCCTTACGGTCCGTCTTCGCCTGGCTGGCTACCTTTAATTCATAATTGCCCTTAGTTTTCTTCGTTAACTTCCTGACTGTTCTAACTAATTCATTATATTGTGACCTGAAAACTTCTTTGCCTGCCTTTAATCTCTAATATATACTTCTCTTACGCCCTATATAATGCTTTAACCTAGCAGTCATCCATTTAGGGTCATTTTTCTGTGATCGTATTGCCCTATACGGGATATTTGCTAACTGACCTGTATGAACTTTATCTACGAAATATTTATAAAATTCATCTACATTTACCTCAGCTAATTCCCTCACCTCGGCCCCTACCATCCTCTCCACTCCCTCATCTACGAGTACTTGCCTCGACCTCATCTCTCTCATTTCAGCATGTCCTGACATTCCAACATACTCACACCTATGTCCCCCTTCCTCTTTCCTCCGCCCCTTCCGGACACATCTTCCCTCCTCTTGTCCTACACCCTCACGCCTCACCTCACCTCTCTCGTCCTGCCTTATCTCTCTGAACTCCGTCCCTGACCTGACCTCACCCTGCATCCCTTGCCAGTCCACTCCTTGGAGGTACCTTTTTAATTCCTCAAAATCTGCTCTCGTAAAGTCAGGTATTTTACTAGTGTTTTTGATTCTAAAAGTTTCTTCCCATTCTAAATTGTACCTAATTTCCCTATGGTCACTGTTACCTAGCTGTCCTCCAACCTCTACCTGCGTGACTGCTTCCTCCCTGTTAGTAAGAATTAAATCTAGAATATTATTCCCCCTTGTGGGTTTTACGACTACCTGTTTTAAAAAATTATCCTGAATTACCTCAAGAAATTCCTCTGCTTCCTTGTTACCCACCATCAGACTCCAGTCGATATTCCTAAAATTAAAATCTCCTACCACACATACCTGACTGTACCTGCCTGCTCTATTTAATTCCTGCCACAGTCAGGTGTTAATTTCCTTTGTACTGGTCGGTGGTCTGTAAACTACCCCTAGTACTACTGACTGCGATCCTTCCTTAATATCTACCCATATCGACTCTGCTAATACAACACTGTAATGTGTCCCTAACGTATAACGCGGCGCCTCCTCCTCTCCTGTTTTCCCTATCTTTATAGAACATTGTATAACCATCTATCTTAACCTCTGGATTAAATACTTTTCCTGACATATCTAACCAAGTTTCAGTTAAGGCAATGATATCAAATTTCTCTACACACGCTATTCCTCTAAGCAAGTCTATTTTATTCAGAATACTTCTTCAGTTTGTGTAGTAAACACTTAAGCTATTTCTCACCTTCCCTGAGCTAGCTGCCTTTCTAGATTTAACTAATTTGCCCCTCGCCTTCTCCTCACTACCCCTTCTTCCCTCCTGACTAACGAAAAAAGCGCTGGAGTGCAGTTACCTCCCGCTCGAGTGTTCCGGCCAAAACACGAACACCCTGGCGTGACAAATGCACTCCGTCCCTGGCGTACAAGGTGTCCCTACCATAGAAAAGGTCCCAGTTGTCGATGAACGTCCATCCATTGCTCTTACAATGCTTCGCAAGCCTGCGATTCACTGTAATAGCCCTGGACAGCCACTCAGCACCAACTCCCCTCCTCGGCAAGACTCCACACACCACGGGGATCCCTCCCTTGTCCCTAATCCTGTCCAAAAGCCTGTCGAAACCTCCCGATAAGCTCCTCACTCCTGACCTTACCAAGGTCATTCCCTCCCGCACTGAGAAAAACAATGGGCTTGGCCCCATCTTTTTCCAAGCACGTGTTTAGCCTATCAGCTACCATCTCTATCCCGGCCCCCGGCAAACACACCCTCGACCTACGCTTCCTATCCCTAGCACAGAACACACTATCTAAGTGCCTAACCTGACTATCACCAAGCACAAGCACTCTACCTTGGGGCAGGGTAACTGCATCTGCCCCTTCCTTCTTGTCTCCTCCCGCCATGTCCACCTCCTTCTCCTTCACTTCCTCCAGGACATTGAAGGGATTCTTCGTCTCCACGCAAGGCTCCCTGAAGACCTTCACCCTCTTGGCTCCCCTGCACTCAACCGACCACTGCTCCTCCGTCGCCACCTGTGGTAAGATGACGGTGGGGCACGACCCTCCCACAGGTGCTGAGATCCTCTCACAGAACTCAGCCTGCAGGTCTGAGATCCTCTCACGAAAATCAGCCTGCACCTCCGAGATCCTTCAATGGAACTCAGCCTCCACCTCTGAGACCTTCGCAACAAAGGCCTCAAGAACAGGAGAACTAACACAATCAGACGACTCAGCAACACAAGGCGCCATGTCTACACTAGCCAGCTATATTAGCGTCAGGTCACTGCTCACTAAACACGTCCGTTCACTAGGAATCCCGACTTCGAACAGGAGGAAAACCGGATGTATGATTATAATATGCAAATGTGCCATGAAAAACAAAAGGTAGATGTGAAAGACCTAACATTAAGAGGACACAAGAGGCTTGGACAGAAAAGAGAAGGTAAGTATATGTAGAAATACGTTTCTCTAAAATAGAGTAATAGATCAGTGGATTGTATTTTTAGAAGAAGTGTGTATGTAGATAATAGACATAATAGACCGAATCCTGTAAAAGCACAAATAGATAAAGCATAAACATCCACACACACACACACACACACACACACACACACACACACACACACACACGCACTCATTGTCTCGCCAGTCATACCACTCATACACATGTATACATACATATAGATCGAGCTTCTAATCTATTCATTGATAGTAATTTTTGGTACTGACAATGGCGTTACCATGGCAGGATAAAATAATTGAACTGCTTTAGGAGGAGTCGAAGGGGGAGGGGGATTGGTGCAGCATATGATGACAGGGAGGCAAGGAGTGATGTGGTTCAGTTAGGGGAGTGGAGAGAGCTCAGGAGCACTTCACAGAAAGTTGAGAAATGTCAGTAAGCCAAGAAGTTTGAGTCGATATATAAGAAGGATAATGGAGGATTCGATCTGGTAATGAGTGGCAAGAGGTGAATAGATAAGTCACCGATGAAATAGTGCAAAGAAAGGTTACGCTAGTATTGGGGATACTGTACGAGTAAGGAGTTATGAAGAGTGTAAGCAGCGATGGTGATGGTGAACGTGTGTTTTTGCCTGGTTGTTGTCTCAGTTACAATGATGTAGTCTTGTTTTTATATCTACATAATGTATATTTGTCTGTTCCTTGGTGTACAAACATTCCTTGCTCGATCACCTTTTCTGGTTTGTTCCAGATATCTTTAATTCTTGGGGAAAGCCGTGCATATGATATTTAATTATTTATTTATTTTGTCATTCAAATATCTCCTCTTACCACCGGGCGTGTGGTGGGCTCGACGCAGCAACATGTGATCCTTAATGGTCTCCTCAGGCAGTGGCTCCATGAATCCTTCCTAGAACCCGACCACTCAATGTCCTTACGTAGGATGACGCACTGGTGACGTCATGTAGCGTTACGTCATTGCAGTAAAATTACGTCACAAACCTGTTGGAAAATACCTGTATTGAAAAAAAAAAAAGTGGTGAATTTTATCGAAGTAGATAAAATTCACTGCATACTAATCCATTACAACAAGATGCACTTGCGATTATAGAGAAAATAAAATAATTCAGAACTCACAGCATTGACTCAAGGAGGAAAGATCGTAAAGTCACGTCTCATTGGCCTTCCATCGTCCATCATTGTACGCAAGAGGACATGAAGCAATGATGATAATGATGATAGTGCGCCCGCGTGCGTGTGGGCTATGAGTGATGAGTGGCTTAATTTCGGCGGCCTCCCGACATTCTAACAAAATTTGTCTTAGGAAATGTTCACTATTCCAAACCCAGTGTGTGATCTCACTAATCGTCCGTCTTTATATACGAGAGAGCATGATAATAACACTATATTCGGTGTTTTGATCGCTAGAAAAGCATTTCACACGTTGCCTCATCACGAAAGTAAAAAAATGAAAGTTAGTGGAGTTGAAGGAATAGATTCTCAATCAGTTTCTCACCGCTGCCAAAAACTTATCCGAGTTGAACTCGGGGAAGTGGCAAGACCGTCACGTCAAGGTTACATATTGTAATCAGTGATCTAGGTTTCGAAGAAGAATGACGGAAGTCTAATGTAACCAGAATACGATGGCTAATGAGATGGTGGTGTGAAGAGCATGATAAACAACTTGAATGGGGTGGTCAGAGAAAGTGGGAATGCAGTTCATCAACAATAGTTGCTAAAGTAGGAAGCCAATCTTTTGATTTTTCTGACCATATTATATCACCTGTAGGAAGGACTTAGGCTGTACAGTCTTTGTCATATAATGAACATAGATCGTTCTGGCGTTAGTCAGAACGAAAAAAATATATATTTTTCAAAGAATAAAAATTTACAGAACAAGGGATAAACTAAGCAATTATTTTGCTTTTTCATGAAAGGCATCCTGATTGAGTTTTTTTTTTAAGGTAAGTAAAGTTAAATAGAAGTATGTAAATCAAAGTTAACGAGCAGATTAGGGATGACTTTAGATAAGATGAAACAATAATAAAAAAGATAGTCGGATATGGATAGCAGATAAGTATAACAGACTTAGCAGCCAGGGCATTTAATAAGTGTGAATACGATAGAAGGCGCCAGAGAACGTTGAACATGGATGATGATGACAGGTTGTTCGATATACACAAGCTGCCCTGTGAATATCATCAGGGCCTCTACAACTTCTGTTTGTTTATATGTCCTTACATTTTGTCTGTACACAATTTCATATCAGTAGGGGTTGCCTTCCCCCTGAGGGGGGAGGGGAAACATCCCTTACTAAGCGCGTCCACTTGGTGGCGGATGCAGAACCTCTTAGTGAGGGATGCTCCTGATTACACGACACATGAATAGGGAGCCGTGGACCAAACAGAAAACAGAATAAATTATGTTCAAGAAACGCAAGATGATGATACCGGACGAACCTTTTATTTGATGACCCGGCATGATTTATGACGTGATTTTGCAAACAAGATCATGCAAACAAGATCAAATTAAGAACAGGAACACCATATGTATCAACCATCAGGAAATTATGGAAATGATGAAAAAAACTTTAGTACGACTGAACTCTATGAAGCGAGAATTAAAGGAGAAGGACAAGATACTACATGGAAATTACAAAATGATCTACAAAGGCTGTGTAGCGTTCGAGTTATCACCTATGCTGACCAAGAGAGTGGATAGTATCGCTTATAAAACTAAAATAATTATTGCCATGACACTAAAACTAAGACCGGTGAATGTAACGGTCATATAAATTTTACATCTCCCAACAAGGTAGGCCTCATGTGGAGAAAGAAAATTCTACCACATACTACAAGATGTCCTACAAAATGTAAAGTACGAAGAAAATATTATTCTCAACTCCCCTACGAAAAATATTATAATTATTATAATTATGGGAGGCTGGAATGACCTAGGGAGCATTTAGGGTACCATGGAATTGGAGACAGAAATGAAGAAAGTAATAGAATTTTGGATTTTTTTTCTCTACAGATAGTTCCTCAATAACAAATACATTCTACAGACACCAAGAATCTCATAAATGGACTTGGTACTGATGGAATAATGAACACCAGAGATACGCGGAACATTCTATGATTGGCAGGTTTGTTACTAACAACAAAAAGTTATTCTGCGACGTTAATACATCAGTATCTGCAGATGGGGACTATAGATTGATGATCGCAAAACTGAAACTGAAGAAACCGAATATCAGAACAAAACCTGGAGGAACTAGACTAGCTATAGCTATAGAAAAACTGAATGCAGCAGAATGTTATAAGAAATTGCAAAGAAAAGTACTGAAGAGGCACAGAGATCGATACACAGTATATATGGTAACATAAAGGAACAATGGATAGTGTTTAAAGTGATAATACATGATATTTATTGTGACACTTGGAATGAAGATGATGAAACGAAAAACAAGATAACCCCTTGATGGTGTGATGAGGTGAGAGAAGTAGTGAAAGAAAAAAAATGAGATGTTTTAGGAAATGAATGAAAAACTAGTAGTGATTTAGATCGCCAGCATTACACAGATGTACGGAATAAAAGTAGAAGTTAAGAGAAAATGTAAAAATGAAAAGAGGATGACGATAGAAAAAAGTTTGCAGAGATGTGAATGGCACTAGAAAGCAGCTATATAGTACTAGAGGAGAGTAAACACTGATGCGGTACGCTTACTGTTCAGTAGCAGATAGAAATGGACAGAACTTATTAGTAGAGGAAGAGGAAATAGAGGAATAATGGAGAGAATACTTCGAGAAACTACTAAATGTCGAAGAAGATATACGTAAATGGTGATCTTGAACCAGATGTAAGAGGTACAGAGCACATGGGAAGGAGGGAAGATGAAATGAGGAGAAAGTGAATCGAGCCTTGAAACTAATGAAGAATGGGAAGGCAGTTGGCGAAGTTGACGAGTTGAAGTCTTGAAAACGGGAGGACCAAAAGTAGTGCAACGGATGACAAGGTTGTTCAATGCAGGTTTCGGAAAAGAGAATATACCGGAAGATTGGCAGCAAACAGTTGTATGTCCTATGTTTAAGAACAAAAGAAATAGGGTAGACTGTACTAATTACAGAGGTATATCACTGCTCTCTAATATAGCTAAATAATTATTATATGAAAGATTTATTGAACACCGTATTAGAGCTGCTGTTTAGAACAAGTTGAACAACTGTCAGTACGGATTTAGAGCTGAAGGGAGCACAATAATTAGTGACCTCATCTTTTCCATGCACATGCTACTAGAGCATTGGGAGTGTGACAGAAAGAAATATATAGCTTTTATAGATCTAGTGTATAAAAAGTTTTTGGCAGAATCAACAGAAAGAAATTGCGGGGCGTTCTGGGAGATCGTTATTGTGACATACACCTGAAATTATTCATAGTTCTGAAAAGCATGTATGACATTTGTTATATATATATATATATATATATATATATATATATATATATATATATATATATATATATATATATATATATATATATATATATATATATATATATATATATATATATATATATATAAGGGAAATGAGATCTACAGCAGGATACTAGAAAAGACTTGGCTATTATAATTTGATGTAGGTATTCTGTTGTGTTTCTTTCAGTACAGCTTAGATATATACTTGAAAATTTTGGAAAACAAATATGTCTAGGTGTGATAAACATGTACTGATGCCATGTAATACTGGCATCAGTTATAAGTTCATGACGTCATTTTACTACTGAATAATTTTAGTACCATGTTATGCTTACTGCCGAGCTACCTACATGAAAAAGTTATTTTCAACGAAAAGTATTCATGAATGCATTCACGAATACTCTCATGAGGTAGTCATATTTGTATTTGAATTATTATTGTATTTAAATTCGTATAAATATGAAGTATTCGTATTCGTATTCGTATTCGAATACACAGTTCTTGTATTCACCCAATCCTTGGTTGTAGCCGGGTCAAATGTGACGACTTGGATAGTGAATGATTTGAGGTGAGGACTGGAGTGCGACAAGGAGTGCTGTCGCCGCTGCTGTTCATCGTCCACATGGAAAAATGTCTCATGGACATTATGCAGCAAACAAGAAAAGAAACATTTCTCTATGCTGATGATATAGCTGTAGTGGTGGATTCTCCCGTTGCCCTCCAGAATGCAATGGATAGATGGAAGGAATGTAGAGAAATGGTATGAAAATACTGAGGTGATAGGAATGGGTAGAGATTTTTTTTTTTTTATGTAGGAGGGACACCGGCCAAGGGCAACAAAAATCCTCCCCCCCAAAAAAAAAAGGCCCACTTAGATGCCAGTCCTCGAATAGGATCCGAAGCGGTAGTCAAAAATTGAAGGATAAGTGTCTTGAAACCTCCCTCTTGAAGGAATTCAAGTCATTGGAAGGTGGAAATGCAGAAGCAGGCAGGGAGTTCCAGGGTTTACCAGAAAAAGGGATGAATGAAATATTGGTTATCTCTTGCATTAGAGAGGTGGGCAGAATAGGCGTGAGAGAAAGAAGAAAGTCTTGTACAGCGAGGCCGCGGGAGGAGGGAAGGCATATAGTTAGCAAGATCAGAAGAGCAGTTAGCATGAAAACAGCGGTAGAACATAGCTAGAGATGCAACATTGCGGCGATGAGAAAGAGGCTGAAGACAGTCAGTTAGGAGAGGAACAGATGAGACGAAAAGCTTTTGATTCCACCTTGTCTAAAAGAGCGGTATGAGTGGAATCCCTCCCGGACATGTGAAGCATACTCCATATGTGGACGGTTAATATATACAAAGTTAGCAGCTGGGAGGATGAGAAAAACTGGCGGAGACGTCTCAGAACACCTAACTTCATAGAAGCTGTTTTAGCTAAAAAATGAGATGTAAAGTTTCGAGTTTAGATTATAAGAAAAGGACAGACGGAAGATGTTCAGTGTAGAAGAGGGGGATAGTTGAGTGTGATTGTAGAAGAGGGGATAGTTGTCTGGAAGGTTGTGTCGAGTTGATAGATGGATGAATTGAGTTTTTTTAGTTTACTTTGCCCCAATCAGACATTTTAGAGATATCAGAAGTCAGGCGTTCTGTGGCTTCTCTGCATGAACTGTTTACTTCCTGAAAGGTTGGACGTCTATGAAAAGACATGGAAAAGTGAAGAATGCTATCATCAGCGTAGGAGTGGATAGGACAAGAAGTTTGGTTTAGAAGATTATTAATGAATAATAGGGAGAGAGTGGGTGATAGGACAGAACCCTGAGGAACACCAATGTTAATAGATTTAGGAGAAGAACAGTGACCGTCTACCACAGCAGCAATAGAACGGTCAGAAAGGAAACTTAAGATGAAGTTACAGGGAGAAGGATAGAAGTCGTAGGAGGGTAGTTTGGAAATCAAAGCTTTGTGCCAGACTCTATCAAAAGCTTTTGATATGTCTAAGGCAACAGCAAAAGTTTCACCCACATCTCCTAAAGAAGGTGACCAAGACTCAGTAAGGAAAGCCAGATCACCAGTAGAGCGGCCTTGACAGAACCCATACTGACAACCAGATAGAAGGTTGTGAAGTGATAGATGTTTAAAAATCTTATCGTTGAGGATAGATTTAAAAAAAAATAAATAAATAAAAAATAAAATAGACAGGAAATTAGCTTGAGGTAGTTTGAGGGATTAAAACGGTTTGAGGGATTAAAAACCCTTTTTAGGAACAGGTTGAATATAGGCATACTTCCAGCAAGAAGGAAAGGTAGATGTTAATATAGAGAGTTGAAAGAGTTTGATTAGGCAAGGTACAAGCACAGAGGAGCAGTTTCGAAGAACAATAGGAGGGACCCCATCAGATCAATAAGCCTTCCGAGGGTTTAGGCCAGCGAGGGCATGGAAAACATCATTGCGAAGAATTTTAATAGGTAACATGAAATAGTCAAAGGGTGGAGGAGAGAAAGGAACAAGCCCTGAATCGTCCAAGGTAGAGTTTTTAGCAAAGATTTGAGTGAAGAGTTCAGCTTTAGATAGCAGTGGTGCCATCTGGTTGAAATAAAGGAAGGAAAGAAGAAGCAAAGTTATTGGAGATATTTTTTTGGGCTAGATGCCAGAAGTCACAAGGGGAGTTAGATCTCGAAAGATTTTGACAATTTCTATTAATGGAGTTTTTGGCTAGTTGGAGAAGAGACTTGGCATGGTTCCAGGCAGAAATATAAATCGCATGAGATTCTGGTGATGGAAGGGTCAAGTACCTTTTGTGGGCCACCTCTCTATCATGTATAAAACGAGAACAGGCTGTGTTAAACTAAGGTTTGGAAGGTTTATGTCAAGAAAAAAAAGTGTCATAGCCTCCATGCCAGACACTGTCACCTCTGTTATGCGCTTGACACACAAAGACGGGTCTCTGACACGGAAACAGTAGTCATTCCGAGGAAAATCAGCAAAATACCTCCTCAGGTCCCCACAAGTACCTGAGGCAAAACGCCAGAGGCACCTTCGCTTAGAGGGATACTGGGGAGGGACTGGAGCGATAGGACAAGATACAAATATGAGATTGTGATCGGAGGAGCCCAACGGAGAAGAGAGAGTAACAGCATAAGCAGAAGGATTAGAGGTCAGGAAAAGGTCAAGAATGTTGGGCATATCTCCAATACAGTCAGGAATACGAGTAGGGTGTTGCACCAATTGCTCTAGGTCGTGAGGATAGCAAAGCTGAAGGCTAGTTCACCAGGATGGTCAGTGAAGGGAGAAGAAAGCCAAAGCTGTTGGTGAATATTGAAGTCTCCAAAAATAGAGATCTCCACAAAAAGGGAGAGAGTTAGAATGTGCTCCACTTTCGAAGTTAAGGAGAGGTAATTGTTCCTTTTACCAGATAAAGATAGAAAGAGACAGAAAAATTCGTGCGTCTTTGTATCAATATAAACCAATGGAATTTAAATGACATTGAAATTAATCGAAGAATTAAAATTACAGTGTAAACGTTAGTGCATTATATCCTCTATTCAAAGTAAAAAATGTGCCCTCGCAAAGTAAAATTTTTAGTACAATACTTAAGCCAATATTGTTATATATTTCTGAAGGGTCGGTACTGACTACAAGACCGGAATCCAAGAAACAAAGGCTGAAATGAGTCTTGAGGCTGATCAGAGACAGTATGAGGAATGTTCAAATCAGGGAGGACTTGGAAGTGAGACCAATGCCGCAAGAAGTGGATAGGTTAAGATTGAGATGGATTCTACACGCAGTGAAAATAACAGAGGATAGTCAAGTAAGGAAGATCGTGGAAGGGATATCAAGAGGCAGACGACCAAGAGACAGGCCCAGGAAGAGGTAGAAGCAAGGCGTGGAGGAAAGTCTTATAAGAAAAAAAACTCAGACAGAAGTGATAGAAAACAAAGAGTACGAAGATCCGTTTAGTCCGGATGTCATCGAGCTGACAGGCTGTAAACATAATTTGCTTCTGTTGAGAAAGGAGAGAAGGAAGTGTATGTTGCATCGGAATTTAGAGTAGCGACCAGTGTGGCGTATTTTAGAGACTATCATGATCTAATGGACCTACGTACGAACACCAATAAAACTGTTTTTTTAAGTATCAGACAACATTCATATGCACAAGCCATCTCAAATTGTGTTACAATTTCTTGAATAGATAGTTAGTTAAACAGATAGATAGATAGATAGATAAGGAAAGAAAAAGAAAAAAATGAAAAATAAATGAATACATAAATAAAGCATATTTCAGTGGCTAATAAAGATACAGACAACCTGAATACACAAACAGAAACATTGTCCACAGTACAAAAGATCACCGAATCTACTTTTTTTTTTCGAAAACTACCACAAATTCCTTAAAGAAAGCTATAGTAAAGTACTGAAAAATGATAAATGATATCCATATCAGTTAATGGATGATGATATTGACAATCTTTGTTAAAGACTGTCATGGAACAAAGCTCCAAAGGCAGAATACTAATACACATTGCAAAATTAACAAAGTCTGCATTGACATAAGGGAAGCGAAATAACACTGAGAGGGATGTCACTTCTTTCTTTGAGGAGACAAGAAACACGCTACTACAGGGAATCATTATTGACAGTAAATTTTTTGGAAAGTGGTTTCAGGGGGTATATCAGTTTTTTTAA
Source organism: Scylla paramamosain (assembly GCF_035594125.1). NCBI lineage: Eukaryota > Metazoa > Arthropoda > Malacostraca > Decapoda > Portunidae > Scylla > Scylla paramamosain. Next base: position 24,029,203 of record NC_087159.1, on the reverse strand, counting down.
GCCATTTTCGCTAAAACTCAATCATTTTGAAATTTTTATTGTAAATATGTCTTGATGGTAAACTTAAGCTGTCCCAATATGACGGCGATACTAGAATGGATACTTTAGAGTTTTATCAGACGTTTTTTTTTTTTTTTATGCTTGTGCGATTTTTAGTAAAACTGTAAACTTGTATTTTTTTTTTCTTTTGTTTCGTCAAAAAAGTGAGAAATTAGGGGGAAAATTTGACTGGAAGATTTGGCAAAATAAAAATTCCGATCAGACTAAGATGTAGAATATTAAATGGTGATCATTAAAAAAAAAAAAAAAAAAAGGAATGAAGGTAATTGGTTAAAAATTAATAGAGTTATTAAAACGCAAAGTTGAAAAGTTGGTTTCGAGAAAACGGGATACAAATATGAGAGTCTTCACGATGCCGCGCTCCAACCCAATAGAAGTTTTGAGGCTAGTAAACGAGTTTCTATCTAGAGACGTTTGTTCCTCTTTTCTTTTTCTTTTTTTTTTTCATTAGTGATCTGTCTATCCCGTTGTCCTTCTTTTTAAGGCCCTTGTGAAGTATGGAGGTGTATGGCAGGCCGAGACAGCGATGGAGGTTGCTGGCGACGTAACAACTGCTGTACTCCATCGTCGCCACAGCTACTAAGAAGTTGAGCTTTCTTTTTGTATCTCTGAGGGGCTTCAGGCAGTGTAGCCAAATGCGGCTGTGGAAGGACTCATTTGGGTTTTGTGTGAGTCACTGCAGACACCTTTTCATCATTTCATCTGATGTAAGCCGAGTATACACTCGCTTCACTAATTCCAGCTGCTCAGGTGGGAGGGAGAAAATATCTTCATCTCTCGATGGCTTGGTGATGTTTCACTTTTTGCTACTGCAGTCTGGAAATTCGAAGGAGTGTGTAAAAAAACTATTCTGCTTTTTAGCACTTGAACGAGGAGCTGAAGCCTAAGCCTGCTGGTGTTAGTGGTAATGCTCTGCGTCTGTTTCTCGGTGATTTTCATCTCTCCAGCGGCGTACTCTTGCCTTGACAAAGGCCTCCTTTCTCTCGTTAAATAAGGCACTTGTTCTTGGTATGATGATGCCAAGTGTAAGTGTTCAGAAGTAAGAATAACGAAAAGTGTGATAGAGCAAGGCGATACACCTTCCTTTCGCTTGGAAGTCCTCAAGGCCACTAGTACTGGTAGGCGTAGGCCAGGCCCTGAGGCAGTGAGGGAATGCCAGCAGCTGTTCAGACATATGTCGAGTTTCGCAAGACAGAAAACTAAATAAATAAATAAAAAGAAAAAAAGAAAAGAAAAATTCGAAAAAAAAAGCATGAAAATATACATGTTTCCTAAGCCTCAAAGTGGACCCTTAAATGCTGCCTTTAAGTGGCCCCTAGAGACTTTGAAGAGTGCAAGATTTTTCGTTAAAGAAAAAATAAAACCGTTCAGTGCAGAACGACACAGCTGCTTTGTTCAATTTAAAAATCTGACTAAATTTGAACTGTTCACTATTACTCCATTTATTGATACACAGTCTCTCTCTCTCTCTCTCTCTCTCTCTCTCTCTCTCTCTCTCTCTCTCTCTCTCTCTCTCTCTCTCTCTCTCTCTCTCTCTCTCTCTCTCTCTCTCTCTCTCTCTCTCGCGTGTAGTTTCTTACTTTCTTCCTTGCCCTAATATTGTGTACAACTGCGGCACTTGCACGATTTCTCGTTTTCATTCTTCCTCCCTCCCCATTCTTTTATTTCTTTCCTGCCTTTGCTTCCCTTCAGATATCCACAAACTTTATCCCTCGCGACACGCGCTCAACATGCAGCGTGCAGGACGTCAGGGGGTCGCTGTGGCTGGGCTGGGTACCAATAGTGAGTGTATGAGTCGCAACTGCGGAGGCTAAATCATTTATATGATTTTGAATCTGACCGCAAAATTCAAGTCTAAACTAAGATAGAAATAATATAAACTCAACATTTAGGTTATGTAATTGTTATAAATCGTTCGGTTGGTTGAAACTCAATCCAGAGTATCTGGATTGAGTAAGTATCTGTCCTGGCTGAGTCTGCTGAAGTGTTAATGCAATGTTATGAAGGGAAAAAAATATACTGCACTTCTGATGTAACAAAGTTACTGACACATGGATTTAAGGAAAGAGCGAGAAATAAAACACAAGCTGGAGCGATCAGCCAAGGAAGTTTGAGAAAAATGCGAAAGGAAATAAATTTCTATGAAGTTTTGGGATGCTAAACCATCACGTGATATCTCGAACTATACTGTATAGCAGATATTATTGTGCGACTAACATTTTATCTATTTTTTTTTTTTTTTTTATCCTTTTCACTTATAATTTTCAGAACACTTTTATTATGATTTTTCCATTTTTCTATTATTAAAATTTGTATCAGAAGAGAATATTTAAACTTTAGTGGAAATTAACTATCCAAAACATCTTCATTGACCTCATCTTCTCATTAAACAAGTTATTGATCTGATTGCGTGATGGCTAGCGCTCTCCACGCGTTACCACCAGAGAGGTCTCGGATTTTAATTTCGTTTCCAGTGGAGACAGTCTCGGCTTGTATCCTTTCACGCAGTAGCTCCTGTTCATATATGCATATATGTGTGTGTGTGTGTGTGTGTGTGTATATATATATATATATATATATATATATATATATATATATATATATATATATATATATATATATATATATATATATATATATATATTGCGCAGCAAGGCTGCAAGAAGGGAGGCATGCAGTTTTTTTTTTTTTTTATGTAGGAAGGACACTGGCCAAGGGCAACAAAAATCTAATAAAAAAAATGCCCACTGAAACGCCAGTCCCATAAAAGGGTCAAGGCAGTGGTCAAAAATTGATGGATAAGTGTCTTGAAACCTCCCTCTTGAAGGAATTCAAGTCATAGGAAGGTGGAAATACAGAAGCAGGCAGGGAGTTCCAGAATTTACCAGAGAAAGGGATGAATGATTGAGAATACTGGTTAAATCTTGCGTTAGAGAGGTGGACAGAATAGGGGTGAGAAAGAAAAAAGTCTTGTGCAGCGAGACCGCGGAAGGAGGGGAGGCATGCAGTTAGCAAGATCAGAAAAGCAATTAGCATGAAAATAGCGGTAGAAGACAGCTAGATATGCAACACTGCGGCGGTGAGAGAGAGGCTGAAGGCAGTCAGTTAGAGCAGAGGAGTTGATGAGACGAAAAGCTTTTGATTCCACCCTGTCTAGAAGAGCAGTATGAGTGGAACCCCCCCAGACATGTGAAGCATACTCCATACATGGACGGATAAGGCCCTTGTACAGAGTTAGCAGCTGGGGGGGTGAGAAAAACTGGCGGAGACGTCTCAGAACACCTAACTTCATAGAAGCTGTTTTAGCTAGAGATGAGATGTGAAGTTTCCAGTTCAGATTATGAGTAAAGGACAGACCGAGGATGTTCAGTGTAGAAGAGGGGGACAGTTGAGTGTCATTGAAGAAGAGGGGATAGTTGTCTGGAAGGTTGTGTCGAGTTGACAGATGGAGGAATTGAGTTTTTGAGGCATTGAACAATACTAAGTTTGCTCTGCCCCAATCAGAAATTTTAGAAAGATCAGAAGTCAGGCGTTCTGTGGCTTCCCACAGAACAGAGGAGCAATTAGCGTGGAAGAAACGGTAAAATATAGCAAGAGATACAACATTGTTACAATACGAAAGATGCTGAAGACAGTCAGTTGGAGGAGAGGACAAAGTATTTTTGATTCACTTAACAGAACTTTTGTACGAAACGTGAACCGAGGAGGAGCCTATCTTGCACACCAACAACTCCGATAACATGCCTTGAACCAGTATAGCAAGGTTTGACTCATCCACTCCTCTACCCAACTGGAGAATGACTAATTCTGCCATAGAATCATAAAGTGATGATGATGATGATGATGATGATGATGATGATGATGATGATGATGATGATGGTGATGTATTAGCGGTCTCCTTTGTGTCTACAACGGGTGAAAAAAAATGTACTTCATTATACTTTATTGGTAACGCATATTAACAAAGATTTTTGTAGTAAGGTTATTTGCGATGGTGATTCCTAAGTTGCCTCACCACGTCAGTTTCTAGGTCATCAGAGATTCCCACATAATGCTACCGTAGTAAACGTGAAGTTCCTGCCACAAAGACCTAATATTGCCTTTTAATCTTTAGCAAGACGCTACATGTATAAGTGCTCTCCACGCTCGGCTGACAACGGCAGATTCCCATCCAGGGAGCGGCGAGTACATGGAAGAGCTGCTTAATGCGTAGCCGCTGTTCACCTAGCAGCAAGTAGGTGTAAGCCAAGGATGCTATATATATAGATATTTCTATACCTTGCTTGATATAAGCCCAGGGATTGAGACCGCTGTCATTGTGAGTTCTGAGCTTTTTCCGCAGGGAACATTTGTATCGTAAAACCAGCTGACGACTTTAGATAAGTAACATACACACAGCGAACACCAAAAGCAAACATATCTATTGAGGTGCCATCATGATGCTTAATTTGATGTGTAAATAATGCAAACGTATCCAAGCTTTTCTATCAGCCACACCTCGCTTAAAAAGCCACATAATGCAAAAGAAGAAAAGATGTTGCTGTAATCCTATGTTAATTTTCAAATTTTCTTTTTCATCATTGAGTGTCCTTATTCAACCATAGATAACATACTTTCTAGAAATTCGAAATTAGTGTATTTTTTTTTTCTTTACACATTTGAAGGCATCGAAAAAGTTAGCCTTTCTTACGAGTAAGTTCACTATTTATTTATGAATACAGTGACAAGTCAAGGACAGTAAAGTATTTCTACCTGTCGCAATACAGTCTTCAAAGTCAAGTTTTAGAAACGTTCCCATTTTATTCTATATCAGATAAATCACCCGTAATTTGGCAAAGGGCTTTTGCTTTAGCTTAGAAAGACACGAGAGAGAGAGAGAGAGAGAGAGAGAGAGAGAGAGAGAGAGAGAGAGAGAGAGAGAGAGAGAGAGAGACTACAAAAAGAGAACACGAAGTGGATCACCACCACCACCACCACCACCACCACCAACAACAACAACAACAACAACAACAGTACGAGCATGCAAGAAACACTCACCTCTTAAGTAATCCTGTGAGTTTCCTGAGCAGCACTTCCCTGTTCGTAGCCATTGTTTGATATTTCCATGACAACAAGATATCGATCACGCCGCACCATGAGGTGTTAACAGGGTCCGTAAAGGAGTCACAAGTCAGCGCTCCACAACACAAGTAGTCGAAAACTTACACTTCGTACGTGTAGCTAACTCCTTAGGCGTTACGGATGTAAAATGGGTGGAGGGAGGGAGGGAGAGAGGGAGGGAAAGGGGGTTGTTTGCGCAATACCTGCTGGTTCAAGACCATGTGTCATTCGTACTCATCGAAGGCTTCAATATCCCATGCGGTAAGAAGTAAGCACACTCCCCAGCCACTGTGGTCCTCATTGATCACCCATTGAGGCACTGCCACTGTCTCGGCACTGAAACGGAGCAAGGCGGGAAGCGATTATCGATATGTCATCACTTTTTTTCTAACATCCTTTCCGTTCTCCCGTCGAAGTGTTGTCTCCAGTAGCGACCGCGAGATTTGGGAGCGACCATCGGAATAACGTGGCCACTGGAAGAGCACGCGCACTTGATCAATACTTTGTCTCAATCCCAACGTACAGTGACTTCGACTTCGCATTCAACACCTCCCTCAGAAATTCTTCTTTACAGAAAAGTCCACATAAATGAGACGTAAGGGAGAGGAACTTCCGTTTAAAGTCATCCCCTAAAAACATGTCGCTCATGGATTCCCAAAAGACCCGAGAGCAACGACTGGGACGCGGGATCGCTGCATGACGTCACGCAAGAAGGATCACGGAAGGTCGTCGCTCCTAGACATAGTGATTAATACATAGGAACTCTGTAAGACTAACGAAGTGCACGACAAGAGCATCCCACCACAGACGCATAGTACCGCTCAACACACACACACACACACACACACACACACACACACACACACAGGCAACTGAATGGTGATAATAACCACATTTGTAATCGATAGGTATTTTTAGAGCCTCAAAACCAACTTATGAGTCAGTCCACTAAAAACGACTTCCGCGTCTCTCCCGCAGCTGCCAGTGCCACCAGTTATCCTTAATTTTCCTCATTAAGGAAGAAAGAGCCGCTTCAGAAACAAGATAAAGCAAGCAATCTCATAAAAAAAAAAAAGATAAAATAAAATAAAAAGTACAAAACAAAAACAAGCATAAAGAAAAGGAAAACTACAGTATGGATACTATGAAAACAATATATATGTATATATATATATATATATATATATATATATATATATATATATATATATATATATATATATATATATATATATATATATATATATATATATAAGTTTGATTTCCTTCTTGAACTTTTGACATCTAACAAAATTTAAACATTAATGATTTACAAGAGATTTTTACAGAAAGCTGTAAGTCAGGAACGATTAAAGTCAAGGAGTGTGAGTTATTGTTATAAACGTAATGGATGAATTGTTATTGTGTGAGTGTACTGAGAGAGAGAGAGAGAGAGAGAGAGAGAGAGAGAGAGAGAGAGAGAGAGAGAGAGAGAGAGAGAGAGAGAGAGAGGACTCTTCGACTTAAAGGATTCTGACCCAGTAACATTTGACCAGAGAAAGAGAGAGAGAGAGAGAGAGAGAGAGAGAGAGAGAGAGAGAGAGAGAGAGAGAGAGAGAGAGAGAGAGATGAAACGCGTTGATATTTCAGAAATCATAAGCTTGCACTCAAATAAGGAAGGAAAACATTCACATCTTCAAGCTTGTGTGTGTGTGTGTGTGTGTGTGTGTGTGTGTGTGTGTGTGTGTGTGTGTGTGTGTGTGTGTGTGTGTGTGTGTGTGTGTGTGTTTTGTGCGATTTTTCATCATAGCAACATTATCATTATAGGTTATCAATAATTGTTTTCGTCGTATTCGATTCCTATCAGGAGATAAAGGCTATTCAGTCCAACACGGCCGCCTTCGTGGCGGCTCGCTCCTACACACATCAAACAGCTCACGGTCTGCCACCCATCTCCCTTACCTAATGCCGCCGTGCTAAATAATTATATAAGGAAGCTACCATGTAATTAGTTTTTATATGCATTATATTATCTCTTCAGGATCGCATGAATTTCAGCCACAATAGTTACACTTGCGCTTGGTTACGCTAGGCTAGGTTAGGTTATCCTGGGTTACGATGGGTCGAGTTGGGTCAAAAGGGGGAAGATAGCCTAACATGACCTAAGCTATCCCAAGGGTAACTGGTATTGTTGATTTATGTGTGATCCTCTGTCATGCAATAACTATACCTACACACACACACACTAATATACAAAGATCTGAGAAATCCATCCATTTTAATTTCATCCTCTGTTTTGGTTTTCCCTGCGAGGGCGGTCAGTCACCTTGCGTGCTCAGGGTTGCCAGACACATCCTTCCGTCTGTCCTCAGCTCTCCCCAGTCTGTTTATACATTTTTACCCCTCCTTATCCTATCATTGTGGGTCCCATGAAACTGGTGCACGTTTCTTGGCTTCCGAAAATCGATCTAATGTGAAGTCATTATGGATTTATACGAGTCAGTCCTCCCTCTCTTCCCCGAACGACCATCGCCTTCCCCCCTTCCTTCCCTCCATGCAGTCAATCTCACCGGAGGAAAAACATGGCAGATTATTGTTCTGATGGACGTTCATTTGGCCACTTTTCCCATCCATCCGTCGCCCTCATCTTTGACCGCCCTCAGAGCCGCATCTTTTACTGTGTGTGTCTGTGTGTGTGTGTGTGTGTGTGTGTGTGTTAGGAAGACGTTACATGACAGTCACAGATGGATCTGATTCTCAAGGATGACGTTGTGTGTGTGTGTGTGTGTGTGTGTGTGTGTGTGTGTGTGTGTGTGTGTTTTATGTAGGAAGGACACTGTCAAGGGCAACAAAAATCCAGTAAAAAAAATGCCCACTGAAATGCCAGTCCCATAAAAGGGTCAAAGCAGTAGTCAAAAATTGATGAATAAGTGTCTTGAAATCTCCCTCTTGAAGGAATTCAAGTCACAGGAAGGTGGAAATACAGAAGCAGGCAGGGAGTTCCAGAGTTTACCAGAGAAAGGGATGAATGATTGAGAATACTGGTTAACTCTTGCGTTAGAGAGGTGGATAGAATAGGTGTGAAAGAAAGAAGAAAGTCTTGTGCAGCGAGACCGCGGGAGGAGGGGAAGCATGCAATTAGCAAGATCAGAAGAGCAGTTAGCATGAAAATAGCGGTAGAAGACAGCTAGAGATGCAACATTGCGGCAGTGAGAGAAAGGCTGAAGACAGTCAATTAGATGAGAGGAGTTGATGAGACGTGTGTGTGTAATGAGCTGTTCCAAAATAACACTCAAAAGTTGCTTTCACCCTTTGAAAAAAAAAGTGTTTGATATTCAATAAGGTCTTACAGATCATTAATTCATAGTGTGTGTGTGTGTGTGTGTGTGTGTGTGTGTGTGTGTGTGTGTGTGTGTGTGTGTGTGTGTGTGTGTGTGTGTGTGTGTGTGTGTGTGTGTGTGTGTGTGTGCGTGTGTGTGTGTGTGTGTGTGTGTTATTTTTCATTGCTATTCATCAGTGTGCATTTGATATCTTTACCTGTAGCATGGCTTTTATGCCTTTTTCAGCTGTCACAAAATACTCATCAGATGACTTTAATGTTTACATAAGAATCAGAAAAACATATTGGTATTATCAGCAGCAATAATACTTTATCTTAATCTTACTAAGAAAACAAATTGGTTCTTCTCCCTATAAAACTCACGTGGGAACTTTTAAACCTTGACATTCACGCCATCGAGGCGAACATTTCGTCACAAAAACTTAGGCCTTGACATGTCATGAAAATGTCTCTTGCGGCAGCGGGGCAAGTACGTAGAAGACCTAGTTATGAAGCCAGGATGATGGCTGCAGGCAAGGACTGGGTGTTCATTAGAGACTTATGATGGAGTTTTGCGGAATAACAGAGCCGCCAGTTACGTACGACCCTCAGGTGACCTGAACTTTAAGACAAGATATTGCAATATTGTTCCTGCGAGGGAGTGAGGGGAATGCAGTAACACGTTCCACGCTGTGGAGGTGGATTCACTAATATTCTTCGTGAGAAACGGGATCAAAGTATTTAA
>NC_087159.1:23955000-24015000 GCF_035594125.1 Scylla paramamosain | reverse complement strand
AACACACACACACACACACACACATACACACACACACACACACACACACACACACACACACACAAAAAAAAAAAAAAAAAAAAAAAAAAAAAAACGTTTGCAATGCCGCCCCCAAAAGAAAAACAAAATGCAGAAGAATTACAACAGTTGTTCAATTTAGTCTTGTTTACTTGCCAAGTACTTCATTAGCTTCACACTAATACATATATCTCATTCCTTTACATCTAATTGTAGTTACATATAAAATGATTAAATAGGTCCGTACACTTAACTATGTTTAATATACTTAATATTATTAAGATGTAGTGAAATAAAGGGAGCTGTAGTCACTACCTATTTATCTGTCTATCTATCTATTTACGTGATTGTATGTCATATGCTGTTCAGGTCAGTCACAAGCTGTAAGATATTACGTACTCACAGCTGAACTAAACTGATTACCGTATGAACTTTTAATGTCCAAGCATTGAATAAAAAAACAAAGCAGGTACTTACATTCCTTGGATTAACATTATATTTCATGCAGCTTAACTTCCATTGATCTCTATACTCGTATGTCGTGGTTAGCGGTGTCACGAACATACGCTATTTTCACCTTAACTTTAACGACTAAGGAGAAAGACTTCCCACCATCATCCATTACTTTCCTTGTATTGTTTTCAAAGGATGCACAAAGTCAATTTAGTGTTTGTAACCCTATTAAGCTTCTTTCCTGACACTCCCTCAACAAGGGAAAGTGCGTCATAAACCACACGATCATACTGCCTACAAATAGCCCCATTATCCACTCTCATCAGTGCAATGAAGTTCCTTACCTCATGGTTGGTGCAGGCGACGAGATTCAGCTCGAGGGTTCACGAGGCTCTACTTCAGTGAGGTGGAAGATCCCCCCATAGCTACAGTGCCTCGCCTGGGGGAACACGAACAGTCACAAATTTACGGGTTTGCTTTTTGTACCTAAAAGCTTTCTCTTATTGCTTTGGCTGTTCAAGGTAACAGGATTATTGACAGCTTCCAATGCAATCACTTCGAGTAAATAAAACCACAGCTATATGTTCTATATGAAAAAGTTGAATTGAATTGGTTTAGCTTGCTTTAATTAAAAGCTAAGAGACGTATGCGCGGCGCTGGAACTGTGGTTGGGGGGAACGAGTTCTAGGGAGCTAACGGGCACTGTCACCCGCTCGCTGCACCAACACTATTGCCACTGCCACACTATCACGGCGGTCCTCCCACCCAACCCCACACACTCGCCCGTCCAGCTCACCACCTACGTACCTACCCACCCACAGGCTATCGAATAAAATCCTTCCGATACGTGCGAACACACACACACACACACACACACACACGTTAGAGTGTGGGCACGTGATTAATGTCTTGTTTGTTATCAACTTGAATGACTCGGACTAATGATGTTTTCGAATGTCCTTTCCTCCGATTTTGATCGGGTTTTAGTTTCATGGTTTCCGACAGGTATCAAATTATGTCTGAGAATTATTATATGCACGCATGTAATTTTAGATATGTGTGTGTGTGTTTGAGTGTCAGGCTGTACTGTGTTGCGTGCATTGCCAAGGTGTGCTGGGGCTCTTGGTGTATCTTGGTGACGGAGTTGAGTTGATCATCAAATTGGTAAAAGCTAGCGTGTCCCATGGTAACCAAGGACACACACACACACACACACACACACACACACACACACCTAACCTATCGTTCCGTCCTTCCCCACCTCATTCTTATCATAATCATCATCAGTAAGTAGAGACGGAGTCGTGGATCAATGGTGGAGCAGTATGGTGTAATATTCAGGATCAATACCGCCATAAAGCCATCCACTGTCCTTTATACACGTGACGGGTTGGAAGATTCACTCCATGTTGTGTACTACTTCGTACACATATCAAGAAATGTGTTGCAACGTGATAAGTCTCGTATCCTTTGATGAAGTCGCAAGGGATCAACAAAAATATTATTCGCCTAATATAAAACATAACTACTAGTAATCCAGAAATTAAAACTTGAACTATGTGTATAATTCTATTATTACAAAACGGTGGAAGAGAGAGAGAGAGAGAGAGAGAGAGAGAGAGAGAGAGAGAGAGAGAGTGAGGGGAGGGGAAGAGTGCTATATTTATTAGCTACTTTATACAATGCAGACCATATAAAAGAAAAGGCAAGGTCCCTTAGGCCAAGGTGCTATTTTGGACCACACCCCCAAAAAAAAAAATAAACAAATAAATAAACAAGAATAAAGAAATGAGCATCCTGTAGCCCATCCGTTGCCACTAATTACTGCTACCTAGGTTATATAACATCATACTGAAGTTAGCAACAAGAGCAACAGTAACAGCAACAGTAACAGCAGCAATAACTACAACAACAACAACAACAACAACAACAACAACAACAACAACAACAACAACAACAAATATCAAAAAGATGCTCCTGCTCTAAAACTCCTACATATATTTTGCGTAATTTGCATAACATCCCATACTACGGAAAAAAAAAATACAAATTTCCTACAAAGGACAATATTACGGAATTTATATGTAGCTCCTTGATAAGATATTTTAAGCTTTTTTTTTTTTTTTTTTTTTTTTTTTTTTTATAATAAAAGACGTAAGTGGTGTTCTTTACCAGTTGGACCTGGTTCCAGCTGCAGGGTCCAATGAACAGATAGCCGCTCCCAAAATTCCTTGCCGCAAGCACCTTGACACAAGGCGGCGGCAGGACAGACCCAACCGCTTTCCCACGCCACCCCTTCCACCACATCTCACTCGCATCCTCACATGTACAGTATACTTTTACTCTCTTCCCCTCCCATAATTTCCATGTGTATGGAACTGTAGCAGCCATAAACCAATGTTCTTTGTGTTTGTGTGTGTGTGTGTGTGTGTGTGTGTGAATAACTAATAATGTAGTTTTGCAAATGGCGTGAAAAATTTATAATGTATTGCTGATTATGTAATCCTGTATCTCACCATCGCCTAAAAGTAGTGAAACAATATGATTACTACTTCTAACGACCCGATTCTGTCGTCACTTACATAATTATATGAATTAAATGAAGATGTAAAACATTGAAGATAGGAAGAAAAGCGTTAAATATAAAGTAAAATACTTACAGCCATCAGGAATTTCATAATGGACAGTGATTCAGATTAGGAGTAAAGCTCTCCTATTGAAGCGTCTTCGTCACCCTGACTGTCATCCTGTTTCTACTGAGGAGTTCAACTCATTTTGTTCATATGAACCCGCCAATCTTACGACCTCATTATGAACAGTGATGAAGACTTGCCAATATCTGGAAATAACAATATTAAGTTAAGTGACAGCATCTATGAGGTCCACGCTTCTAGGAAGAAAATCAAACAGGATCGTGGAGTCTCTGCCTTATAAAGTCATCACAAAACTGATTCTCCAATGGCGTCAACTTGAAGAGCTTCAAACCACGGCCTGCTTACAAATATTTTCCGAATTAGTTAAACAGCGTTCATACCGTCGACCAACCCGAGTACGGATTGCAAAATGTAGACCATTTTCAGATCTTGCATTCTCATGCAGAATAATCATCCTAACAATAAAGGTAAAACCAAGGAGAATTTCCGTAAATTTTTGTGTCTCGTGTACATAATTTGTGGTGGAGGTTAACTTAAACAAAGCCAGACTAAAATCAACTAAAATCAAGTAGTTATGACTGGGTAGCGAGTCCTCAGCCATTCACTGACCATTTCATTTGCCAGTATGCCATTTTAGATACTAGCTTCCCATTAAGTCAGTTTGCCAACATACGCAAGACTATGAAAAAAAAAAAGTAAATATAAGGATAAATAAATAAATAGATAAATAGAAATTATAAAAAGAAATAATAAATTGGCATGTAGTAACTAAAGAAGCTAAGGACAGATTAGAAGAGTTCATGAATGATGGATACCCTTTGAATAAATTAATTGATGGAGTACAGCATGACAGTTAAATAGTACTGGATATACATACCTCATCTGAAAACCATCTCCAAGAAAGGAGCGTTTTGCATTAAGTCCTAACGCCCTTCAGGCTAAAGACATGACCCTACAGGACAACGACACGCCTAACACACCTAACTCAGAAGAGGAAATAAATACCCTAAAAGAAACAAGTAAACACACAGAAAAATTTGCAGAAGATGCAGGTTATTCACCCACCATCTTACCTCTATTTGCCTGTTAACTTTCATCCTTTGATCATCCTATCTCGCCAGTCCAAATTTCCCTCCTCACTCACAAATACACATCAGAAAATCGTTGAACATCACCGTTTTCTGCCGTAAGACCACTACTCTATAGGTCAGAAATGTATTGCCCATATTGTAGAGGTAACTGCCACAACTTGCTTAGTTGACCCCATAAGTCCGAGAAAGAAGGATGTTTTTGTTGTCGACGGTGAAATATGAACTACCCAGAGTGAGTTATTGAGAATATCGCCTGACTAATTCGGGGGAAACTTCACCAATCATCCATCTTTCGATCAATGATAAAATGTTGTCCGCCTCAGTTGATACTAGCGACGGATATATCATCATTAAAAATTTCCATCATAAAACCTTGTCGAGAAGTAAACACCAGGTGTAGTCTTTCAGTTTGCAAGGTGTTACTGGAATTCCCCTTAGGATTCTGTGTCCAGTATTACTGGAAACTGGAATTGGACAATGAAAGGATCATTAACAATGGTTTCCAGTAGTGCCCGACAAACTAATTGTCCACAGACATATTTATGGAATGCAGCATACTGAGCCAATCATCACTACTGTGGAATCATTAGGAAAACTTATGGTCTGGAGAAACGCCCCACATACGATTGTTACGGATAGGTAGGATTATCGATTATCATTATACCATACTTCCTTTCACTTTCTTTTCTCTCTTTCCTCATCTCTGGAAAATGGATAACAATTTCGTCTCACCAGTGCTGATGTTAAGGGAGTGTGAATGTTAGATCATCATAAATGCATGATGCTTGTACAATATAGACAGAAAGATGTATGTTTATATGTTTTATTTATTACCTACATAGCATCATCATTACTCTTATAACATTTATTATTTCATCAACTGTTAACTTTGCAGCGCCCAGTCTTGTAGGGATTAGCATTCCTGAGTGACATGCCACACCACTGCTGGTGATGGGACGGACTGTTGTACTGCATATTTTTGTAAATGTTACGGTACCTGCAGTGACTTTTTTTTTTTTTCTTAATATACCCTCATCTTCTTTTTCCCCACAGAAACACAGGTGTCTGAGACAACTGACATTGTCCCCTTCTCTGTTCCCTCATACTTTCTCTATCCTCATTTTCAATCCAAAGCTGGATGTTGCATCTGTGTGGAACGACTTAATTTGCTCTCGTGCACACGCTCTTGAATCTTCCGAATTTTCCACCATCTGGCTACGGCTACGAAATCACTCTCAAACTAGATTTATATGTGCTGCATACCTCTCACCTAACTCCTCTGACTATAAAAGTTCAATAACTACTTAAATTCTAATGTGGAGGACATCTTGACTCTTCCCTTTCGCGGAGATCTCCATTCTTGGAGACCTCAATGTTCACCACCAGCTTTGGCTTTCCTCTCCTTCACTGACCATCCTGATGAAAAAGCCTTTAACTTTGCCATCCTACATGACCTAAAGGAACTGGTACGACACGACACCCTACTTGTATTCCTGACCGTCTTGGAGATATGCCCAACATGTTTTTTTCTTTTCTTAGCGTCTAATCTTTCTGCTTATGCTGTCACCCAATCTTCTTCGGATAGTCCGGGCGCCCAATTTATTGTACAGACACTTGTTCGTGGAGAGGGGTGCGGTGAGAGGTCTATCAAAGCGTCGGAAGATGAGGTTGTATGTAAATGGGCGATGTTGTTTAAAATGGTAAACTATGATATTTTGGATCAGTCAGTACGATGCATTTATAGCTATACATTTATAGCAATACATTATCCTAATGCTCTAAAAGTTATGTTAACGCTAGTAATATTTACTAGATTATTGAGTAACAGAAATATTTTGATACTATAAGGGAAATTAAAGGAATGTGGCTGATGTTTGTCATCGTTCGGTTGTAGCTACTTATCATTTCCTTTTTTACATTCGCTTCTGTTAAAAAGCTATTTATCTATTATTACCATTATAACGATTTCAAACAATTTTTAAGACTAACCTAACCCAACTCAAATTAATCTAAAGCAGTCTAGCGTGTACAAGAGTGATTGGCAACTTCTTTTTTTTTTTTATTATGTAGGAGGGACACCAACCAAGGGCAAAAAAAAAAGTCCAACAAAAAAAAAAAAAAAGGCCCATTGAGATGCCGGTCCCCGAATAGGTTCCAAAGCGGTAGTCAAAAATTGAAGGATAGGTGTCTTGAAACCTCCCTTTTGAAGGAGTTCAAGACATAGGAGGGTGAAAATACATTAGTAGGCAGGGAGTTCCAGAGTTTACCAGAGAAAGGGATGAATGACTGAGAATACTGGTTAACTCTTGCATTAGACAGGTGGGTAGCTTAGGGGTGAGAGAAAGAAGAAAGTCTTGTGCAGTGAGGCCGCGGGAGGAGGGGAGTCATGCAGTTAGCAAGATCAGACAAGTAGATAGCATGAAAATAGCAGTATAAGATAGCAAGAGGTGCAACACTGCGGTGATGAGAAAGAGGCTGAAGAAAATCAGTTAGAGGAGAGTTGATAAGACGAAACGCTAGAAGAGCGGTTTGAGTGGAACACCCTCAGACATGTGAAGCATACTCTATTCATGGACGATAAGGCCCTTGTACAGAGTTAGCAGCTGGGGGGTGAGAAAAACTGGCGGAGACGTCTCAGAATGCCTAACTTCACAGAAGCTGTTTTAACTAGAGATGAGAAGTGAAGTTTCTAGTTTAGATTATAAGTAAAGGACAGACCAAGGATGTTAAGTGTAGAAGAGGGGGACAGTTGAGTGTCATTGAAGAAGAGGGGATAGTTGTCAAGAAGGTTATGTCGAATTGATAGATGGAGGAATTGAGTTTTGAGGCATTGAACAATACCAAGTTTGCTTTGCCCCAATCAGAAATTTTACAGAGATCAGAAGTCAGGCGCTCTTTGCCTTCCCTGCATGAATTGTTTACTGCATGAAAGGTTGGACGTCTACAAAAAGACATGGAAAAGTGCAGAGTGCTATCATCAGTGTAGGGGCGGATAAGACAAGAAGTTTGGTTTAGAAGACCATTGATGAATAATAGGAAGAAAGTGGGTGACAGGACAGAACCCTGATGAATACTACTGTTAATAGATTTAGGAGAAGAACTGTGACCGTCTACCACAGCAGCAATAGAACGGTCAGAAAGGAAACTTGAGATGAAATTACAGAGAGGTTAGAGGCCGTAGGAGGGAAATTTGGAAATCAAAGCATTGTGGCAGACTCTATCAAAAGCTCTTGATATGTCTAAGTCAACAGCAAAAGTTTCACCCACATCTCTAAAAGAGGATGCCCAAGACTCAGTAAGGAAAGCCAGAAGATCACCAGTAGAGTGGCCTTGACGGAACTCATACTGGCGATGAGATAGAAGGCTGTGAGATGATAAACGTTTAAGAATCTTCCTGTTGGGGATAGATTCAAAAACTTTAGATAGACAGGAAATTAAAGCAATAGGACGATAGTTTGAGCGATTAGAACGGTCACCCTTTTTAAAAACAGGCTGAATGTAGGCAAACTTCCAGCAAGAAGGAAAGGTAGATGTTGATAGACAGAGTTGGAAAAGTTTGACTTGGCAAGGTGCAAGTATGGAGGCACAGTTTCGAGGAATAATAGGAGGGACCACATCAGGTCCATAAGCTTTCCAAGGGCCAGCGAGGGCATGAGAAACATAACTGCGAAGAATTTTAATAGGTAGTGAAAATTTAGAGCCAAGGATGCATACGGTAACAAAGATTCTTGTGTTACAGTGGTGTCTGACTGAGGATAGTTTTTCATTTGGATGTTTAGATGTAAGGAATCATGAAGTGGCCTCTACAAAGCGAGCAGTTTTTAGTGTTATTAGTAAGGTATTTGACCCTCTTGGTCTCATATGTCCAGTCACTATGATGGCAAAAATTCTCTTCCAAGATAATTGGAGACTTGGACTTTTTGGGGAAGATTTTTTTTTTTTTTTTTTTTTTTTTGCCTTTTTTGCCTGAAGATTTGCTACTTCAGTTTCAAATGTGGGTGGATTCAGGATATCAAGGTTCTTAATTCACGGCAAGTTCATCATTGTTACTTTCCAGAATTTTCATGGAAGATGCCTTCAGATGTACAACTGCATGCCTTTGGAGATGCCTCTGAGAAAGGGTATGGTGCCTGTGTGTACCTCAGAGTTCCCAATACAGATGGGTCCTTTAAGGTATCGCTAGTTCTCTCCAGAGGTAGTGTAGCTCCTATTAAGAAAGTATCTGTGCCGCGATTAGAGTTAACAGGTGTTCTTTTATGCACTAGATTGTCAGTGTTTGCTTAGATTGCTCTTCACCTAACTGATGATGTACAAATGTATTTATGAACTGATTATCGTGGATAAAGGGAGATCTAAATAGATGGAAGACCTTTGTGGCAAACAGCATCACTGAAATTCAGTTTGACACTACCTGCTCAGTGGCATCGCAGTCCTGGGAAGGATAATCCTTATTTCCAGAGGTGCTTTTGCTGAGGACTTTGTTTCCTGTACTTTATGGCTGAATGGTTCTGCATGGCTCTATGAACACTCTGTTTCCGTACTAAAAGATGAGGTACCAGCAACATTGCCCTTCCCTGATGAACTACTTTCTGACAGCAGACCAGTGGCTTGATTATCAGCGGAGTTTACACCAGTGGGGATGGACTGTTCCCGCTGAGACAACTTTGCAAAAGCTCTCAGTGGTTTTGCTTGAGTAATAAGGTTTGTTAACAATTGTAAACCTCATGCTGTTAAAAGTTCCGGCCCCTTGTCTTATAGGTAGTTGGACCAAGCTTCTTGTGTTCAGAGAAGTATTTTCAGGAGATCATGGCTTGACATTTGGCAAATCTCTCCCTAAGGGTTCTGCTATCAGTAAATTTAATCCCTTTTTGGATGAAAATAGCCTCTTGAGAAGTAAGCGTCGGCTGGACCAGGCTGATATAATTTATGAAAGCAAGCATCCTGTACTCATTCCCCCAGGTCATATAGCAGAACTATCAGTCCTTTTCCAACATAAATTTCTAAAACATGATGGTTTTCTACTTTGATTTCCACATGAAGTTATTATTTGACTGTTGGATAAAGGAAGTTTGCTAAAAACTGTGCAGAGAGTGTATCACTTGTCGCAGACATCACTCCCAAGCTTGTTGTTAATCTGTAGCTCCTCTCCCAGGACTGAGAGTCAACTCTGCCCCTCCCTGATATTCATAGGTTTTCTGCAAGAAGAGGTCTTTCATCTGTCATTTACTATGACAACACTAAAACTTTCATAAGCATGTCTTGTCATGTTATAAGCCGAGTTTACCCTGAAAAAGAACACGTTTTCTCAGTGTCCCCCGTGTTCCGTTTTCCTTTTAAAGCTTTATTCTTAGTTATAAGTTAGTGTAGGGCTTATTTACTCATTTTATATCATGTAGTATTATTCCAAAAGTCCTTCATCAGGAGGCACCGTCTCAGCCCTAACAGACTAGGGAAAACTAGACGTAAAAAAAAAAAAAAAAAAAAAATATCATGTAGTATTATTCTCTTCATAATTTAAGTTCCTTATATTTATGTATATGTAAGGAAAACGGTGTATTTGAGGTGGAATGTGTTGAAGAGAGAGGCGATACCTGTTTGGGTTTTGTATCTGAATCAGCAAATTCTTGAGACAGGCCCTGAAGGGGAAAAGAGGGGTGGCGTTCTCAGCGAATAAGTTTGGGTGGTGATGTGGTGATTAAGTGGGTGTGTGGAGGTATTAGTGATGTGGTGGGATAACCCTGATATCCAGGATCAGTTTGGTGAGTCTTTTGTGGTACCAAGAGTTCTTGTCCGCTAAAATTTGGCTGGTGTTGGTTAAGTAATGCTGAGGGGACAGTGTCATGGTGAGAGGTAGCCATTTTGTGCTTGGGGCTGCGGTGGTGGTTTGGCGTCATTGGTGTCTTTGGGGATGGTGTTATAGGTGATCCATGGTGATGGTGGTGATGTCTTGTGAGGTCTGAGGAGGTAAGATACAGGAATTGTTATTTGGTGACGCTGTGCCAGCGTCTAGGGAAATTCCCGCAGCTGGGGAAAATATTAAACACTTTAAACACTTTAAACACTTTATTATGTTTGTCTGTAATACATATATAAGCTTAAGGTACAATTAATTGAAAGACAAACAGCCCCTTATGAAGCACAAGCTTTTTGGGCACACTTAATATCTACTTAATACTGAAATGTAAAACAACACTAAACTAAAAATCTAATTGAAGAAAATGTTAAAAAAAAAAATTAATAGCAATAACAAAAGATTTAGGGATAAATGGCTATGCAAGAACAGGAAGGAAAGGAGAAAAATCATAATTATACATGAGAAATAGAGAAAATTGAAGTGGAATCTGATTATAAACAAGCAAATATTAGTTTTGAGAATAATTAAACAAACAGAAATAAATATGTATATATACTAGAGGTTATAAACTATTTTAGTTACAGAGGATATGAACTATTTGGTTACAATACCAAGAAACAAAATAATTGATATTGATAAAAATTGATTGAAGTACAAGATGTGTCAGTATTGAGACAATAAATATTCTTTTAGTTTTCTCTTAAAGATATTTACGCTTAATGAATTTTTTATGTGTGACAGGGTGCTATTCCATATTTTGGGACCTTTATACATTAGAGAGTGTTGGTAGAGAGTTAGGGTATGGTGGGGAATCTGTAGAGAATGCCTGTAGCGTGTGGAGTGGTTATGAGTTAGGGGCAGGGTATTGTTGTTGTTGGAATTTATCAATTTGAACATGTATGATGCAATAGAGAAGTTTGATAAGTCAGAGAGTTGAAGGATTTTCATAGATTTAAAGAGTGGAGGTGTGTGTTGGAGGAAGTCACTATTAGTCATGATTCTAATAATTTTCTTGTGGAGGATGTTTAGGTTTTGTAGATGACATGGGTAGGTAGTGGACCAAATTGGATTACAGTAGGTTAAGTGTGGGTATATATGGGCATAATACATGATTTTCATAATTTCCACTGGAACAAAGTTTTTTATTTTCAGCAATAGAGCTATTGATCTAGATAATTTTAGGCAAAGGTTTGATATGTGATATTTAAAGGTAAGATTATTGTCAAATGTGACTCCAAGAAATTTTGTCTTAGAAACTTGCGTGATATCTTTATCTAATATGGTAAGTCTAGGTAAGGGTTGGTATTTGGTGGTGGTATTTGTTAATAACATGTAGAAAGTTTTAGCTGTGTTAATTGTTAGGCGATTTGCAAGACACCATTCAGAAAAGGCAGATAATTCTAGGTTGGCTCTGTAGATTAGGTCAGTGGGATTATCACCAATCATGTACAAGGTGGAGTCATCAGCAAACTGTATAGTGTTGAAAGCAGTAGAGGCATTGCTGATATCGTTGATATATATCAGGAAAAGAATAGGGCCTAAGATGCTACCTTGTGGCACGCCAAGATGCATAGGTTTGATGGTTGATTTAGAGTTATTGTAGGATGTAAAATGAGATCGGCCAGTTAAATATGATTTGAACCAATTTTCCACACAACCGCGAATACCATAGTGACGTAATTTGTCTATTAGAATGTTTGGGTCAACTGTGTCAAAAGCTTTGCTGAAATCAGTGAAAATGGATATTATAGACTTATGTTTATTCAAGGCATCGTGTAGGTCAGAGGTAAACACATTTATAGCGTCAAAAGTATTTAGTCCGGGGCGGAAACCAAATTGCTTATTATTTAAGAGTTTTTGTGAATTGAGGTAGTTCATGAGGAAGTTCTTCATAATGATTTCAAATATTTTAGAGAACACTGGTAAAATAGAGATTGGTCGGTAGTTTGAGATATTAGTTTTACTTCCCGATTTATGGATAGGGATAATTTTTGCCAGCTTGAAAAACTCCATCTTTTATTGAATCATTGAATAATTTTGAGAGTGGCTCTGCTAGAAGATTTTTGTTCTCTTTGATTATTTTCACAGGTATTTCATCCGTAGGGCATTTTTTATTTTTTAAGGCAGAAATAGCTTTTACTATGTCATTTCCTGTCACTATGGGAATATTCATGGAATTTAGGAAATTACCTCTGAGATAAGAAATGTGTGAGTTTTGAGCTCTAGGAAGCTGGGAGCTAAGTTGAGGTGCAATTTGTGAAAAATAGGTGTTGAATGCATTTGAAATTTCATGTGGAGTGTGTAGGACTGTGTCATTATAGTGTAGTGTGTGGGAGACCGTCTTGTTATTATTATTAATGTTTTCTATTTCGGTAATTAGTTCCCAAACTTTTTTTGTGTTAAGTCTAAAATTTTCAAACCTTTGTAGGTAATATTCAGATTTTTTGCGTTTTATTAAGTTATTTAAATAATTTCTGTAATGTTTGTAGTGGTCCATTGTAATTGACCCTAGTTTGTATAGTTTGTACAGCTGATATTTATGTTTTGTTGAATTTATTAACCCCTGTGTTAACCAAGGCTTACTTAGTCTTTTGGATGTGATAGTTTTGGTTATTTTGGGGAAGCAGGAATAGTATATTTTATATAATTTATCCAGAAATATGTCGCAGTTTGTGTTTGTGTCACTGCTAGTGAGGTAGAGATTCCAGTCTGTATTTGATAGGGTCTGTGTGAATTTCAACCGATTTACTCTATTTTGTAGCCTAAAATCAACTTTGTGGTGAATATTGCACACTTTATCAGAGACTGGAATATTGATAAACACTGGAAGGTGGTCACTGATAGGAAAGTGGAAAATTCCAGAAGAGACTGGTTCATTGAAGTTTGTCCAGACGTGATCCAATAAAGATGGGGCTGCAGTTGTATTTATGTCTGAAAATCTTGTTGGTCGAGATATATGTGGGAAGTAATTGTTTGATTGCATAGTTGTAATGAAAGAGTTAGTAGGAGGGTGTGACACATGTTCAAGAAGGTTTATATTGAAGTCACCTATGAGTATATTCCTGTTGTTTGTGAAAAAGTTATTTGAAAGAAGATTATCAATATATGCATTAAATTCATTTACTTTAGCATGTTTACTATTTGGTCTGTAAATACAAGAAACAGAGTAGGAGGTAGTAGGTAGAATAATTTTCACACTACATAGTTAAGCATTTTCATCACACATGCAAAAATCCTTAATAATTTCACTTTGTAGGTCAATATTTACATAAATTGCAACACCCCCACCTGGAGAGTATAAAGGCCTGTGAACATGATATGACTTATAGCCATCAATTTCGTGAAGGTGAACATTATTTGCATTGAGCCAGGTTTCACTTATACGTAAGATATCAGGGAGTTTGGGAAGAGATTTGATAAAAGAGATTACTTGATCATAATTTTTGTTTAGTGAGCGGGCATTTATATGGAGAATATTGATATAGTCAGCGCTACTTCTTGGTATAACATGTATGAGGTAAGGTCATGATAATTACAGATATCATCTAACTCAAGAGATAAGTACATGGAATTTATTATTTCTATGCCGATGCTATCAGATTCATTGTTGTCTTCTAAGTCGTTGAAAAGTGTATTGAGGAGATTCTCACTAGTAAAGTTCATGATATAGAAAGGGGAATTGAAGAAAGGCTAGTAGAAAAGGGGGCAAGTATGGGTAGCAGAGAGGGAGGAGGGAGTGGAAGGGATTTGGAAAAGTTTAAGGGAGAGGAAAGGAAGGATATGATAAGTAGAGATAGAGAAGAATAATCAAAGAATAAGGAAATACATAATAAAAAATTAAAATAAAAATTAAATAAAAGAAATTGGAAGGCTTACCAGGTATGTCATAAGAAGGGTGGAAGGTAGATTGCAAAATGTTTGCAGAATTTGGTGATCAAAAGGATTAAGTTGATAAAACTATAAATGTTCAAGATATTGGCAAAGTAAAGATGATAGAATAAAGCTTCATACCCAATATATTGGCAAAGTAATAGATAAATAGGCAAAGTAGTAGATGATAAAAGAAAGTTTCATATGATGAAATCTAGAAAAAATTAAGATGAATAATAATAAGTTGGAGACATGCATAGGATATGACATATAAAATATATACACAGGAAAGGATAATGAATACATTATATATATAAATTAAATAGACATAAAGATTTCTAGAATGTTTGGTAGGAAATATTGCATCATGTTGAGTTGAGAGCACATTTAAGACTGGGTCAGAACAGGATATTTATCTAGGAAAATGTTCAAAGACTGTTCAGTGGTTATCATGTGTTTTTGACTAGATGTTTTTAATTTAACAAAGATCTTTCCATCCCTTGTGTAGCACTGTTGGAAAAGCTCCTTGTTTTTTTTCCTGATACCCCAAACTGTATTGAAGATATTGCGTCGTTTTGGAGTGAGACTTTCATTAACATAGAGGCTAGGTTTAACTTTTACACAGGCATCCATTATTTCTGCCTTCTTTGATCTATTTAGCAGCTTTACAATTATTGGTCTCTCTTTGTTTTGACTTTTTGAACCTAACCTGTGAGCAACATTGATGTCAGCATGACTTAAATTGATATGCAGATTATCTTTAACTGAATTCACAACAAAGTCAGTTGAGTTTTCATGGTTTTGTTCTCTGGGCAATGCAGGACCACTAATTATTATAGTATCTCTTCTTTCATATTGTTCTACATCATCTAGTTGATTTTCAAGTTTGCTGACTGTATCCTCAAGTGAGGTCACTTTGTCCTGCAACTTTTCAATTTTTTCATCTTTTTCCTTGGAAAGAATAGACAGAGCTTTCACTATTGTGTTCACTATCACTTTACCTTCTTCGGACAGACGAGCAATGTCACTGGAGATGAAGTCAAGGATGTTTGTTGTGGGTGCTTGTCCCATGGCTTGAGTTAGTGTCTTGACCATCTCGGCTATGGCTGTCCCCTGCTTCTGTCCAACTGGAGTAGATACCACAGCTGCTACGTCAGACCCTGCCGCACTCCTTGTCTGCACCATTTAGCTTGCGAGAATCCAAGTAGTAGACTACGTGCAGGTATAATGGAGTAAACAGGTACAGGGGCGAATCTGCGACGAGCCGGGGTTTGTTTACGTTTGGCAAATATTGTTGGAACAGTCCAGCGGCGGAGGCAGGGGACTTGTTTTGCTGGCTTATTCTTCCTTCACATCCTTCTACTCGTATGTACTGGTTCTTGTATGGATCTTATGGCGGAGACATACCCGGAGCAGCCCGTAATGGTTCTTGGATAATAAGCTGGTGTAGCAAGCAGAAAAAATGTGGAATGCTTTGTGAAGTAATGGGAATATCTGATATTGATGTGTATAAGCTCTGAGCAACAAGGGAGGCGATATAAGAGCCTGAGTAAAAGGAGAAAATCTATTGTGAGTGTTAAGATTATCCTGTGTTGGTCAAGGATAGAAATTTGCCCCCTAATTTCCTTTTATGTGTACTACCTAGAGTTATTTGTGAGTTAACATTGATATGTACTGTTATTATATAGAATAACTGTGTTTTCTTCTTCGACATCGATCTGGTATTAAGGTGATTTTTGGCGTGCTGTGCCAAGATAAGAGTTTTGTGAGTATTTGCTGGCGATTTCAGATAGGTCTGGTAGATATTCAACGCCTTTAAAAATCCAGACCTTTAAACCTTTCTGGGATTAGTGTAACGTCCACTTTCTTGGAAAGATAACTGGGATCATGACAGTCTAATCAGATGCAACAGTTATTTGGTTTCCTTGCCTCTCAATGGAAGTTTATTGTACCCCATGCTCCATGCTGGGGAGGTTAGTGGGAGAGATTGGTTAAATCTGTCAAATTAGCACTCAGAAAACCCTTGAGATCAAGTGTTTGACTAGATGTGAACTGGAGACTACTTTACTCAAGATAGAAGCCTGTGTATTTTTTTTTTTTTTTTCTGCGGAGGATCCTGATTGTATCTTCTAAATATTTCTGTAAGCGTGAAGATTTGAGGCAACAGCAACTTGACAAGTTTTGAAAATTGTGGGTGCCAGATTACATATTAAATTTACCCCTCATCAGAGGTTCTGCGCCTAGATGTAACTTGGAGAAGGGATCTGTTGTGCTAATTAAGGATGATAAGTCTCCTCGCTTACATTGAGGTTGTTGTAGACTTATTTTCTGGTAAATATGGGGTCATCCAAAGTATTAATGTTAAAACTTCAAAGAGAGTGATTTGTAGGCCAGTGCAAAGGTTACATAACTTGAAGCTTTCATCTGTAGGGGATTTCACTAAAGATGGTTCTCATGATATCTTGTAACAGAAAGCTGTCTCCCCTATGTATGGTAAGGGTTCTAGTAATGGTCACTCCACCACTATTCAGTCTTCACCTTAATTTTCACACACAGGACCGACTGTGAAGCCTCTAGATAAGCTGGATTTATAATGTTTTGTATGTGCAGTTTTGGCTTGTAATATGTATTATGTGTTTATTTATTATTTATTTTGTATTTTAGGATTACTTTGGATTATTGGCTTCTTGGGTTAAGACTCATTTCAGTGATTGTATGCCTTCTCCCTTGCATTACTTTTGGATTTGGGTGAAGATTTTGTAATTAAAGTAAAGGAGTTCTTAATGTACTTCTATGATGGAGAGAATGTTGGCACACAGAAAGTACTCATAGTATGTAAAAGTCTCCTTTATGAAAGGGACGAAAATGGGATTTGTGCACATGGGTGAGAACCAGGGAAGACAGGATTTATGATATGTTGTTTTTGCTACTCACTTGGATTATATTGTGTTTCTAGAAATTTTTGGTATATTTTCATTGTGAATGTTTCTCTGGGTTATTGGAGGTATTTATTTGCCACCTTGCCATGTTTGCTGGGGAGGGTCTGCACACAGGAAAGTCCCCGCACACTCTGCACATGTGTGAGCAGTCTCGCCACGTGATTGGCCGCCATCCACCTCATCAGCTAGCTAACCCTAGCTAAACTAATCTAACCTAACCTTAACTATCCTGTACCAAATTACTGGATAAGGTCTCATTTATTATAACACATTATATTGGCTAGGTTAGGTTAGTCAGGTTTGGTTTGCTAGGTAAGGTAAGGTTAGGTTAGTTAGGTAAGGTTAGATTAGTTTGATAAGGTTAGGTTAGTTAGATAAGATTAAGTTACGTTACGTTAGGTTAGCTGATGAGAAGGTGGTGGCCATTCACGAGGCAAGACTTCTTGCCTTGTGAATGGCGATTTGTGGATGTGCTAGCACATCCACATATTGTGCGGGGACTTTTCTGCATGCAAGCCCTCCCATCAGCTGTCACCAAATCAGCTGATGAAAGCTTCATCATGGACTGCCTTGCCAAAATAAAATTGTCCACTGTCAGCCACTCTGTTTACACCATTACCCCTCCAATCTTGCTCCACCAATTTGGCTTCACTGTGTTCCTCCATCTGTTACCGTGGGAGGAATTACAAACAGAAGATGCCTTAAGAAAGGTGACCACTTCAAACTACCCATTTTGATCTGTTGTCTTTTTAAAGATTTCAATCTGTTCTCAACAAGACGATTCTGAAGCACATACCTGCTCACAATCTTCTTTCTGACTGATAGTATGGATTCCATAAAGGAATATCCACTAACGATCTCCTAACTTTACTTGTTGAATCATGGTCACCTCTTTTAGAAATCTAGAGAAACCTTTGCTATTGCCTTCATTATATCATAAACTTTTGATAACATCTGGCTTAAATCCTTCATTGTTAAGCCTCCCTTATCAAGTTTCAATTCATCTCTCTGCACCACATCAAAATTTCTTTCCAGCCAGTTTATCATTACAACGGTGGATGGTTCTAGACCTATAATTCAGTGATATTCCACAGAGTTCTGTCCAATCACCCATCTATTCCTATTATTCATAAAATCATCTTCTCTGTCAAGCTTTTTATACTATCTACTCTTACCCCGTAGACTCAGTAGAAATTAAACAGATCACACAGAGAAACCACAGAAAATATAAATTATATTTCCATAATTTCCGAATGGGGCATGGCAAAACCTTATTTTGTTCAATGTCTCAAAACTTTCTTTTTTTTTCATTTAGACACTCGACACATCCTTCCAGACACTTGTTTCCTCATCACTGATACACTACTATCCCCCTTTATTCCTGTGTTCCTGTGTTGCAGTTCAGGACCAAAGTCCTGGGTCACACTGGCAGCGCTGCCCTCAGTTGTTAGTCATTCTTGTTTGTTGCAACAGGCTGTTTTTGTGGGTCGTTTGGTAGTAGTGTGGCAAAGAGAATTGGTCAGGTATTATTCTAAGGAATTTATCCAATCCGGTTTTGAAGGATGAGGGAGTTCCCGAGTGGTTTCATAGGTGCCGGGGAAAACAGTTGTACAACCTTAGACTGTGTACAGCTAATGTTGAGTCTTAGAGTTTGCATGCTTCTTGTCCTCACAAAGTGGAGTATAGTGCATAGTTTTCCTCTTCTGACATTGTGAGTGATTCAGATTTTTCCTCCATTCTCAAGATTTGCCACCATTTCATTGATAATTTTCCAAACATATGTTATCATATATCTCTCTTTTCGTCTTTCCATAGACCACTTTTGTAGATGTTGCAGCATCTGCCAATAGTCCAGGTTTCGTAGTCCTTGGATTCGTGCCGTGTATGTTTGTTGCACTCCTAGTTACTACGAGCGAAGTGAAGTTTACTATAGAGGATATTTCATTTTGAGCGGCCCAGCTCAGTCCGGCCCAACAGTAACGTTATTCAAACGTTAATATCTCCAGAATTATTTGGCTGATCATGACAAAATTAGCACCATATGAAAGCGCAATTCTATCAATTTTATATAATATAGCTTTCATCTCTTCTATTGGGTAAAGTCAATGGGTAACTTGCAAAAAGAAGAAGGGTGTTGAAAATTATATTTCTCAAAAATTACTTAGCCAATTTTAATGAAATGTAAGAAATGTCATGAGTGCAGTACCTGAAATTGCCAGCAACTTTTCAACTAATGAACTGACAAAGCTCAAATTTTGTAGGTAATAAGATTAATACAAGTTATAACGAAAAAGCATGTCAAATTTGCAACACCATTGGGCATGCACAAAATACATAAAACTTTCTATAAACTGACTGTCAGTTTTCTGCAGTTTTCAACAACTTTTTTTTGTCTCAACAAGAGCAGACACATATCACTGAATACAGAATGAAATTTCCTATCCAATGTTATAGAACACAACCAATGGGCTCCCACAAAGTTTTGAGTTAGAGTGATTTGAATATTAGGCAAGTGCACAATGTGTAGGGTACCTGAAATTGCCTCTCTCTCTCTCTCTCTCTCTCTCTCTCTCTCTCTCTCTCTCTCTCTCTCTCTCTCTCTCTCTCTCTCTCTCTCTCTCTCTCTCTCTCTCTCTCTCTCTCTCTCTCTCTCTCTCTCTCTCTCTCTTATTGAAATATCCCTTCCACTGATGCATTACTGACAGTTTTGCTCGTCAATTGC
Organism: Scylla paramamosain; assembly: GCF_035594125.1. Lineage (NCBI taxonomy): Eukaryota > Metazoa > Arthropoda > Malacostraca > Decapoda > Portunidae > Scylla > Scylla paramamosain. The sequence goes on along the minus strand of NC_087159.1, from coordinate 23,995,399 downwards.
CTTCCAAGGCATTTTACTGGTCTTATTTGGCCAATGTTTGTAGGGCTCCACAATTGGCAGCAGTACTCCACTGTTGGCAGTATCAGTGCCAATAGTGGCAGTATCAGTGCTTGTTTGGAAGGTTCTAAAAATCCATCCCATATTCTCTCTGGCCTTTGCGACAATGTTGTCAATGTGCTGATCAAAGCATGCGTCATCATACGTAGTTATTCCAAATCTCCCAGCTGGTTACTCTGGATAGTGATGCCTCCTTCTGGTGTTCTGTAGTTCTCATTGGCAAAATGCTGGTTCAGTTGTCGGTATCTCAGCAACTCGAATTTGGAACTGTTACATAAATACTATGTTATTTACATCTGCTCAATTATGCATTGCTTGGAGGTCATTTTGTATAATATTAAAAATGTAAAATCCATGGGCAGATGTAAACACCATGTTATTTACATCTGCCCAATTATGTATTGTTTTGAGGTTATTGTGTATAATATCAAAGTCTTCTTCACTTGTTGAATGCCCAGGAGTCTCATGTTGTCTGCGAATGAAGATATTTTACTGTACTGTATATTTTGATCGATGTCACTGATATATTTGAGGAATAAAACAGGGCTGACCACTAACTCTTACACCATACCACATCTTACTACAATCTTATTAGGGTCATTTCCTTTGATTGTTACTGACTGTCTTTTATCATGTGAAGCTTCTCTCTGATCCCAAAGTTTTCCAGCTTTTGCAATAATTTCAGATGGTCAACTTTATTGAAGGCTTTTGGAAAATCTAGATAGATTGATATCTGCCCCATCACCATCTTCCAAAGGTCTCAAAATATCCATCCTGTGTTGTAATGACTGTGATACACGTGATCTTCCGCTTCTAATTCCATGGTGTCCTTGGTTATAGAACAATTGTTTCCCCAAGTATTTGGTTATTTGCTTCACAACTATCCTCTTAAATATCTTTATTACATTTTTATTTCTTTATGTAAGAGGGACACTGACCAAAGGCAACAAAAATCCAATAAAAAAAAAAAAAGGAAGGTCCCACTGAAATGCCAGTCCCAGAAAATGGTCCAGAGCGGCAGTCAAAAATTGAAGGTCAAGTGTCTTGAAACCTCCCTCTTGAAGGAATTCAAATCATAGGAAGGTAGAAATACAGAAGCAGGCAGGGAGTTCCAGAGTTTACCAGAGCAAGGGATGAATGATTGAGAATACTGGTTAACTCTTGCATTAGAGAGGTGGACAGAATAGGGGTGAGAGAAAGAAGAAAGTCTTGTATAATGAGGCCACGGGAGGAGGGGAGGCATGCAGTTACCAAGATCAGAAGAGCAGTTAGCATGAAGATAGTGGTAGAAGACAGCTAGAGATGCAACAGTGCAGCAATGAGAGAGAGGCAGAAGACAGTCAGTCAGAGGAGAGAAGTTGATGAGATGAAAACCCTTTGATTCCACCCTGTGTAGAAGAGCGGTATGAGTGGAACCCCCCCAGACATGTGAAGTATACTCCATACATGGACGGATAAGGCCCCTGTACAGAGTTATCAGCTGGGTGGGGGAAGGAGAAAAACTGGCGGAGACATCTCAGAATGCCTAACTTCATAGAAGCTGTTTTAGCTAGAGATAAGATGTGAAATTTCCAGTTCAGATTATAAGTAAAGGACAGACCAAGGATGTTCAGTGTAGAAGAGGGGATAGTTGTCTGGAAGGTTGTGTCGAGTTGATAGATGGAGGAAGTGAGTTTTTGAGGCATTGAACAATACCAAGTTTGCTTTGCCCCAATCAGAAATTTTAGAAAGATCAGAAGTCAGGGATTCTATGGCTTCCCTGCATGAAATGTTTACTTCCTGAAGTGTTGGATGTCTATGAAAAGATGTGGAAAAGTGTAGGGTGGTCATCAGCATAGCAATGGATAGGACAAGAAGTCTGGTTTAAAAGGTCATTTATGAACAATTAGAAGAAAGTGGCTGACAGGACAGAACCCTGAGGAACACCACTGTTTATAGATTCAAGATTTAGGAAATAAGAGCTACAGGTCTATATATATATATTTTTTTTTTTTTTTCTGTTTTTGGCCCACTCTTGTAGATGGTGTGATTTGCCCATGTCTACATATACTTGGTATTTCACCAGTATCCAGTGACTTTCTCCAGAGCAATACCAGTGGTACAGATGCAGCTGTGGAACATTGATCAGCACTTGCTGGTATGCCGTCCGGTCTTGTACCGGGTTGGTGAGGCATCCATTATATTTGAGTGATCCTATAATCTGTGCACATGTTTATTTTTTCTTGGCGTACTTAAAAATTATTTGGGATTTTTTTTTTTATCATTATAATCACAGCTCTCTGTTCTTCTGACTTGGCTTCTTTCTCACACTTTGGCAAGTTATATATTTATTTGTTCTATTTTGATCTCTGTTTCCTCAATTGTTTATTTACCTTTGACCTCTCTCATAAGTATTTTCCTCTCCCTTGGGATATAGTATGCTTTTGGATGTCTCTTCCTAGGGATATGGGATATACATATGTTCAGGAGTTGCAAATATATTGATACATTTCATTTGTTGTCTTCCTTTCTATTTCTTCTTGCCAATTTGCTGTGTTGGATATTCCTTGGTTGATAGTGTTCCAATTTACGTCGTTATGGAAAAAATTCAATGAATGTAAGTTATCGGTGTTTGTCATAGTTTGGTGATGCTGAAATATTATTGGCATGGTTGTTTCAATCCCCATAAGGCAGTAATCTGAAATTTCTACTTCTTCGAGCCTTACGTCATTTATGATTTGTTCATCATTGATAAGAAATATATCCAGGATGTTCTTTCTTGTCAGTGAGCTAATGAACTGTGACAACATTAAGTTTTCAATCACTAAATAATGCAATCTCTTGTGATCTGGGGGTGGATTCACTAAACAGTTACGAATTTCTTAAGTCCCTAAGAAATTCGTATCTATGGTAAGAACAATTCACTAAACACTTACGAACTTCTTAAGTTGCTGAGAAGTTAAGAACTTTTTCAGTGCCCCATAAGGTTATATAACCCTGATCTATGAGCTCCTTTTTCTCCAGTACACAACCCGCAACATAAACACTTACAAAGCCAGAGGTCACAAGAAGATTGAAATATGGAACTACCAGTGACATTAGCACATGACAGAGGCCTGAAAATGGAAGAAGGCATCTATATATGGAAATATAAGTGGTATTAACACATGACAGTGACTTGAGAAGGGAAGAAAGAGAGTGAGATATGGAGATATAAATGGCAATACCATATGACAGTGGCCTAAGGAAAGGAGATTGAGATATGGAAATATAAGTGGCATTAGCACATCACAGTGGCCAGAGAAAAGAATGGGTATTCAGAGATTCCTTAAACCTTGTTGAGATGCATGATGGCAGGCTTCTACAGAAAAAAAAATAATGGTGTGACAAGCTGGAACCAGCAAATATTGTTTGTGTGACAAAGAGATCTCATGCCACCTGCCCACACACGTGCTGGCAGCATTGCCATTCTATACATGTAGAAGCTTCCAGAGTTTTGTGGGAGATATTTGTGGACTTAGTCAAGCCGGAGATTCATCAATAGGCAGTTTGGTCATCTATACCTGCTTGGTGAGTAGCATATTTGGATTAAATATTTAAATGATTTTTAGAAATTGAGCCTCCAGACATTACTGGCCTATCACGCCTAGCTCATCCTTGTACTTTCAAGACCCATGTAATTTTTGCCTCACCATTCAGTAATTTGCTTTTATCTAACTAGAATGAAAATTTTATTTACTATTTAATCCAACATAGCATTATTGCAGTGTGTTTTGTTGTGGCCCAAACCAAAAAATTGCTCTCATTATTATCTATGATTCCTGTCATATATATATATATATATATATATATATATATATATATATATATATATATATATATATATATATATATATATATATATATATATATATATATATATATATATATATATATATATATATATATATATATATATATATATATATATATATATATATATGTAAGCTTAAATGGGCTTCAAAATATTGAGAATGATGAGGCCTATATAATTAGACAGGTAAGAAATATAAAAGCATGGTGGACCCCATTTTCAAATTAGATAATTTTATATCTAGAAATAGCTCTAAACATTCATATCACTCAAATGATGATCCACTATAATAAAAAAGAAAGTCATTAAACTAGTTAACAATAGCCATTATATTGTGATTTTCCTTTCCTGTATTCTGCACCATTCCTCCTTTTTAATATGTCGAAAAGAAAAAACTTTCAAATTCCACGATCTTTGCCAAGCAAAACTTGAAAAACTTACCATATGAAACATTTATATCTCTTTCTTTTATTCTAGGAGACAGTGGATAGCCCTTGGAGCCCTTTGTGATGACACCTGCTGATCCCACAGAGCAACAGTACAACAGGAGCCATGCCAAGACATGTTTTTTTTGTAGAACAAACTTTTGGTATCCTCAAGACTCCTCAAATGCTTTCATAGGAGTGAAAGAGCAGCAGCATTCCAGTATGAGTTGGTACAATGTGCAAGAATTGCACTTGCTTGTATAATCCTGCATAGCCGTTGCATAAATAGAAGACTTCCCTTGCAGGAACAAGCTGCAGGTGATGAACAACATCCACATACAGATGCTAGTAGTGTTAATGTTGGGCATGGAGGGGTTACAAGATGAGAACTTGTCTGTCAAGTACTTACACTTCACCGCTGAAACTTGGTATATTGGGTAGTGAAAGTAAATTCCCATGTAGCTACTTAAGAATGTTGTGTATTATTATTGTGGGATGTTTTTTTCTTTTCAGTAGTTTCATTGATTTTATAAGTTGCTTATCACAATGATAACTTGAATTCCTTGTAGTTTCACATCTAAATATGAGAAATAGCTGATATGATGATCAGGTTGGAATTAGTATGGGCTTAAATATATTCTTATTTCTATATTTTGTGAAATTTTGTAATATTACAAATGTGTAGGAAAAGAGATCATAGCTAACATAAATCAAAATAAATATTGTGAAACCAGAAATAAATTATGTGATTTTTCTATTTGAAAATATAGTTTTAGCAAACTAAATTTCCTGATATATTGGTGACCTACATACAACACAGGCTTTTGTAAGATATTATGAACTAGTAGAATAGGCAGTAAAAATGAAAAGAAAAAATCTGTGAAATCATAGAAACAATATTTTCAAAGATGACATAACTTAATTTCATATTTGCACCTAATCTTTTAAATAAATCGCTGACCAGCATCCATTATCAACACATGAGAAAGACATATAAATTAATTTTTATCAATAAATTACTGAGCAGCATACATTAGCAGGATATGTGAATGATTAATTAGAAGAAAATATATTGGTGTAGCCAGGAAATAAATTTTCTTTCAAAGTTTAATGCTACAGCTATTTCTACATTATTCAGATTCTGCTGAATTCTTTCTAACTATTTAGGTACAGTAACTATTTCTTTAGCAGCAAACCCCCAGCAGTTATCCAAAAGACAGCTTGTTACATGTGACATTTTGTTCTATCATCCAGGAAGAATGAAGCAATAGGTGTCTGCACCTCATAATATATGTAGGAGCTGGCTCATGACTGGTTGGTGTTGAACTGCAGTGGGAGACGTGATCTGCTGGGACTACACCATTTTCCAGCCAATGAGGAAGTGGATGACATCTTCCATTTATAGTTCATTTCCTTAAAGAGAGAGAGAGAGAGAGAGAGAGAGAGAGATCCTTTAAATAATAAACAAATTTTCAACTTCTTGTACTTAAATGAAACAAAATATTATATGCAATAAACTCCAGGGTACACTGATAATAAGGAATGTTGCTCCTTGTAGCACAAAACAAATTCCAAAAATGCCTCTGCAATTATTGTCATAGAGGATGACAAGGACTCTACACACCTCTCCACACTATCCCTGATTTCCTCCTGAGTTTCAAACATTTCGGGTGCAAGAGGGCCAGTCCCATTTCTTAGGAACCTGACACAAGGCCTTCTACCTAATGGGGTTTTTCTTGAAAGACCTGCCTTTGAGTTTTCTTTGGGTTAAGGGCTTGAGGGTGCTGTGTCAAGTATCACACTACTGGGGTATGAATCCACTGATATACTACTGTGGGCTGCATCCCCAAGATAAAGGCAGCCATTGCTTCTTCATTCTAACTCAACCCTGGTGGAGTTGCATACTGCCATCCACTTGTAAAAATTAAAGATTGGTCACATTCACTGGCAAAAGATGTACAAGAGAGAGAGAGAGAGAGAGAGAGATGCTTGGTGACTTGGTAAAGTGAAAAAAAAAGTTAAAAGTATGTAATGCTTAAGTACTTCATTTAATGCTCCTTTTGAGGAAGCTGGGTAAAAATAAACAATAACTAGCATAGGTACAAGAGGGAATACCTAACACCACTATTCATTTAAAAACTCTGACTTATCTCAACTTTCACAGGTAATTATGGAGTTGAACTAAACCATTTAATCATTAGAAGCACAAGATTAAACCGTCTACTATAGGACCCTAACCTAACCGAACCACTGTACATTTCCGCATCAAGTAATGAGAGAGCATTATTATAGGAAAACAGAAAAGTGGCAACAGATAACCCACAAGTACCTAACAATAGCCAAATGATGGGGTTCATAATTAGCCTTAAATCACTTGTCTTTTTAATACCATGAGTGTATACCTTTGTCTTCCTTTATATATATATATATATATATATATATATATATATATATATATATATATATATATATATATATATATATATATATATATATATTTTTTTTTTTTTTTTTTTTTTTTTTTTGTCAGGTGTCTCCAAGTTAATGCCACTTAATCTACCATACTCACAACATAAAGTATAACTCCATCACTATAATGTTACTGTAGTTCTATCCCTATACTGATGCTATACATAAAGTAGTTCCATGTTAACTCCAGTGGTAACATTATTGTAGCCATACCGGCAGGGCTTCATTAGCTCTCAGGTGATCCGTTTTACTGATCACATCCATCATCGTAGGGTCGAGGAAAGGCAGTTCTCTCTCTGATGTTTAATGATGAGGTAGGCATGACCGTGAGAACTACGAACAAGTTTTCGATCTCAATTTCTTATAAAATAACATTATACACTGATATTAAACACTTTCAACATATTACAGTATTCATTAACAATACATGCAGTCAACTTGGCACTATGACAATCAGTTTTTACTACAAAATTAAAGTATTTACCTCGGTCACCATCCTGCCCATCTTTGAGCATGACTTGGCGGTAAGTGACGCCCACAGGCGACCGGTGGGTTAACCACACTCTACTAACAAGTGAGCATCGGCTTTGGTGCTTAATATAGCATTGAATACTGATACTTACACATATTACACATTTTCAAGCAAACAGAAAACTTTTGAACATTTCACTTATGAATCAAGGAATAATGATGTGAGGTACATATGTTTTTATGTACAGTAACTTGGCTCCCCTAAATTGTGTAACAATTCATCTTAAATTAACATTAGTATGTACCTTAAAACTAGGATTAGCACATGATATGTTTGTTACACTGGCTCCTTGGCAGGGATACTCCGGTCTAATATGCATTACTTTCTAACAGCAATACTAGACTATGTATTGGCCTCTCTATGATAGTCCTGTTTGCCTTTGTGCGTCTTCCCTGGTTGTCAAGATTACAGTCTGACACCAGGACCATAACCTTTCTTACTAGGCCATCATGATCAGGAGATACTTTTGTTACTCTTCCCAGTTTCCACTGGTTCCTTGCTACATTCTGATCATTGATGATAACTATGTCATTTACACTGAGATTCCTCTTTGGTATTGTCCACTTATTTCTAAGTTGTAGAAATTGCATATACTCCTTTTTCCAACTGGACCAGAACTGGTTGGCTAGGTATTGTGCTCTGCACCATCTCTTTATGCAATACAGGTCTTTCTTAATAAAAATGCTTGGAGGAGGCAGTATTACCTTTGTTTTCTTAGTTAACAAATTACTGGGTGTCAGTGGTGTAGGACTTTCTGGGGAGTTAAGATGGTCCACAGTTAAGGGACGACCATTAACTATATTTTCCGCTTCAACTAAGAAGGTTCTCAGATCTTGGTCATCTAACTGGATACCAGGCTGATCAAGTAACCCAGAGAATACATTTCTCACTGTGCGTATCTGCCCCTCCCAAACACCTCCCATGTGACTTTAATGACTGGTTCCTGTAGTTTGTACTACAGTCAAATACAACTTTCTCAGATGATAGATTCCATGATGTGGAATGTACTAGACCTTACCATCATTCCTAACTAAATCCTTTGTTGGTACAACCTCTGCATAATCTTTAGTAATCATATCATCCATAAACACCTTGTAATCACCTTTGTGTTGATTATCCTTCTCAAATTTAGCTTTTAACTTCTTGAGTTTCTGCTCTGCTAATAGTTTGTTGTTTGGAAACTTGACATTATCATGTTTAAGAGGAAGGGGCAACTCATAATGCCCATCCTTCAGCTGATGTACTCCTTTCATCTTACTCATAAACCTTTTATCTTCATATGATAATGGAGTGTCAGCTGACTTTCTATCACTGAAGTCAAGTTCAAACATATCTCTCACTTGAGAAGGACTAATCATCTCTTTGGTTTTAGTAGGAACCACTAAGAAATTAACCCTCTTTTCTTCATTAATTTCTACTTCTTGTGTCACTGTTCTGTAGACTAACACTGTATCCTCCACTGGACTTGTATGAGGAGAGATTCTACCAATGATCCCCCAGCTTAGCTCTGTTCTATGAGCATAGGGATGCTTCTTGCTATCACCTGCTATTTGCTCTTCTGCCATAATGGCTTCAGCACAATCAAGACCAATGAGGAGTCCTATGTCAACTTTTGGGTCATATTTCATTAGTTTGTCAGAGATTGCCTTTAAGGGGGGCCAGTCACAAGCAGTCTCGGACCTTGGTATCTGACTCCGTCCAGCTGAAATGTTTTCTGTTGAATATGCTGAAGGGATTGGTATTTCCACTTCTTCATTATAACCTCTCACTTTGAGTCCATGAATTTTGGTAGAATTAGTGATTTGTTTTCCACTTATTGTGTGGATATTGACACTGATGGCCTGCTAACTCCCAATTTATTCAGAGTGCTTTCCTTGATGAATGAACCATCAGACTGCTCATCCAGCAGGGAATTTATTTATTTATTTATTTATTTTTATGTAGGAAGGATACTGGCCAAGGGCAACAAAAATCTAAAAAGAAATGCCCACTAAAATGCAAGTCCCATAAAAGGGTCAAAGCAGTGGTCAAAAATTGGTGGATAAGTGTCTTGAAACCTCCCTCTTGAAGGAATTCAAGTCATAGGAAGGTGGAAATACAGAAGCAGGCAGGGAGTTCCAGAGTTTACCAGAGAAAGGGATGAATGATTGAGAATACTGGTTAACTCTTGAGTTAGAGAGGTGGACAGAATAGGGGTGAGAGAAAGAAGAAAGTCTTGTGCAGCGAGGCCGCGGAAGGAGGGGAGGCATGCAGTTAGCAAGATCAGAAGAGCAGTTGGCATGAAAATAGCGGTAGAAGACAGCTAGATATGCAACATTGCGGCGGTGAGAGAGGGGCTGAAGACAGTCAGTTAGAGGAGAGGAGTTGATGAGACGAAAAGCTTTTGATTCCACCCTGTCTAGAAGAGCAGTATGAGTGGAACCCCCCCAGACATGTGAAGCATACTCCTTACATGGACGGATAAGGCCCTTGTACAGAGTTAACAGCTGGGGGGGTGAGAAAAACTGGCGGAGACGTCTCAGAACGCCTAACTTCATAGAAGCTGTTTTAGCTAGAGATGAGATGTGAAGTTTCCAGTTCAGATTATAAGTAAAGGACAGACCGAGGATGTTCAGTGTAGAAGAGGGGGACAGTTGAGTGTCATTGAAGAAGAGGGGATAGTTGTCTGGAAGATTGTGTCGAGTTGATAGATGGAGGAATTGAGTTTTTGAGGCATTGAACAATACCAAGTTTGCTCTGCCCCAATCAGAAATTTTAGAAAGATCAGAAGTCAGAAGTTCTGTGGCTTCCCTGCGTGATATGTTTACCTCCTGAAGGGTTGGACGTCTATGAAAAGACGTGGAAAAGTGCAGGGTGGTATCATCAGCATAGGAGTGGATAGGACAAGAAGTTTGGTTTAGAAGATCATTAATGAATAATAAGAAGAGAGTGGGTGACAGGACAGAACCCTGAGGAACACCACTGTTAATAGATTTAGGAGAAGAACAGTAACCGTCTACCACAGCAGCAATAGAACGGTCAGAAAGGAAACTTGAGATGAAGTTACAGAGAGAAGGATAGAAGCCGTAGGAGGGTAGTTTGGAAATCAAAGCTTTGTGCCAGACTCTATCAAAGGCTTTTGATATGTCCAAGGCAACAGCAAAAGTTTCACCAAAGTCTCTAAAAGAGGATGACCAAGACTCAGTAAGGAAAGCCAGAAGATCACCAGTAGAGCGGCCTTGACGGAACCCATACTGGCGATCAGATAGAAGGTTGTGAAGTGATAGATGTTTAAGAATCTTCCTGTTGAGGATAGATTCAAAAACTTTAGATAAGCAGGAAATTAAAGCAATAGGACGGTAGTTTGAGGGATTAGAGCGGTCACCCTTTTTAGGAACAGGTTGAATGTAGGCAAACTTCCAGCAAGAAGGAGAGGTAGATGTTGACAGACAGAGCTGAAAGAGTTTGACTAGGCAAGGTGCAAGCACGGAGGCACAGTTTCGGAGAACAATAGGAGGGACCCCATCAGGTCCATAAGCCTTCCGAGGGTTTAGGCCAGCGAGGGCATGGAAAACATCATTATGAAGAATTTTAATACGTGGCATGAAGTAGTCAGAGGGTGGAGGAGAGGGAGGAACAAGCCCAGAATCGTCCAAGGTAGAGTTTTTAGCAAAGGTTTGAGCAGAGAGTTCAGCTCTAGAACTCTTCTGGTTGAAGTAGAGGAGGGAAAGAAGAAGAAGCAAAGTTATTGAAGATATTTTTGGCTAGATGCCAGAAATCACGAGGGGAGTTAGATCTTGAAAGGTTTTGACATTTTCTGTTAATGAAGGAATTTTTGGCTAGTTGGAGAACAGACTTGGCATGGTTCCGGGCAGAAATATAAAGTGCATGAGATTCTGGTGATGGAAGGCTTAAGTACCTTTTGTGGGCCACCTCTCTATCATGTATAGCACGAGAACAAGCTGTGTTAAACCAAGGTTTAGAAGGTTTAGGACGAGAAAAAGAGTGAGGAATGTACGCCTCCATGCCAGACACTATCACTTCTGTTATGCGCTCAGCACACAAAGACGGGTCTCTGACACGGAAGCAGTAGTCATTCCAAGGAAAATCAGCAAAATACCTCCTCAGGTCACCCCAACTAGCAGAGGCAAAACGCCAGAGGCACCTTCGCTTAGGGGGATCCTGAGGAGGGATTGGAGTGATAGGACAAGATAAAGATATGAGATTGTGATCGGAGGAGCCCAATGGAGAAGAAAGGGTGACAGCATAAGCAGAAGGATTAGAGGTCAGGAAAAGGTCAAGAATGTTGGGTGTATCTCCAAGACGGTCAGGAATACGAGTAGGGTGTTGCACCAATTGCTCTAGGTCATGGAGGATAGCAAAGTTGTAGGCTAGTTCACCAGGATGGTCAGTGAAGGGAGACGAAAGCCAAAGCTGGTGGTGAACATTGAAGTCTCCAAGAATGGAGATCTCTGCAAAAGGGAAGAGGGTCAGAATGTGCTCCACTTTGGAAGTTAAGTAGTCAAAGAATTTCTTATAGTCAGAGGAGTTAGGAGAGAGGTATACAGCACAGATAAATTTAGTATGAGAATGACTCTGTAGTCATAGCCAGATGGTGGAAAACTCGGAAGATTCAAGAGCGTGGGCACGAGAGCAGGTTAAGTCATTGCGCACATAAACGCAGCATCCAGCTTTGGATCGAAAATGAGGATAGAGAAAGTAGGAGGGAACAGAAAAGGGGCTACTGTCAGTTGCCTCAGACACCTGAGTTTCAGTGAGGAAAAGAAGATGAGGTTTAGAAGAGGAGAGGTGGTGTTCTACAGATTGAAAATTAGATCTTAGACCGCGAATGTTGCAGAAGTTAATGAAGAAAAAGTTGAATACAATAAAACTTTATTCTTTTCATTACTAACATGATGTAACCATACAGGAACTATCATGGTGTGCATGTCATGTGTCACTGATTCTGTCACTTTGACTTTATTTGCTACTACTGTTGTGGGTTTATCACTTTTAGGCTGAGTTGCTTGTTCTGGCACTCTTTGGCTCTCAGTTCTTGTCATGTCATCATTGTGAAGAACTGTGAGATGGTATCTCTGACATACTTTCCTTCTTCTACAATACTTTCTCTTGTGACCCATTTTTAAATACCCTGTACATAACCATCTTTCTTTAGCAAATTTGTACCTGGTATTACTGTCAAATTTGGAAAATTCCTTGCAATCATCTAAATCATGATCCTTTGTACAGTAGCGACAGAACCGTCCTTTCCTTTCCTACTCCTTGGGATATTGTTTGTTGGCTTGTACACTTACTTTACTTTGGCATGAGCACACTGGTTTTTCCTCAATTCATTTAGCCATGAAAGCTCTACTCCCTCTATTTTTTGTCATGGTGTTTGATTCCCTTGGTTTCCAATTGGCTGCTTTCATTTGAGTTTTGATCCAATCATTTACTTCCCTATTTACTGAATCCCAGGAAATAAAGGAATTGCTTGCTCCATCTGCTTCTTTCTGAATAAATTCATATAACATTTCAAAGGGTGGGTGGTGCTCTTCATCACTACTAGGACTATTGCTATTACTGTTAGTATCAAGATATGTCATTACTTGCTTTCTCTAGTCATGAACAATATGATTAGGGAGCCTTGCTAGCACCTTTCTTTCCTCTCTAAGGTCGTTCAGAAATGACAAATGAGATGTGTGTTTCATTGCAGCTAGACAGCACTTCAAAAAATCTGAGAATGCTGTTAATGCTGGACCATTTTGCGGAGAGATTGGTAGCCAATTCATTCACTTTTTTGTGTAAGCATCAGCTATGATACTTTTGCTTCCAAATCTATCCCTAAGAATTTTCTTTGCTTGCCCATAGTCAGCATCAGAGTTAAAGTGCATTAACATTTTAATGGCATCCTTTGCCTCACCAGTTGTATAGCTGTCTAAGTAGGCAAGTCTCTCTCTATTAATACAAGTTCTAGATTCTACACAATTTTCAAAGTTTTTCAACCATCTTGGAAACTCCATGGGTTCTCCATCAAAAATGTTAGGTTCTATTGGAGGGAGGCTCCACTTGGGATCAGGTATGTTAATTGCAAAGGTTCCCCCGGGATGGGAAAATGATTGACGATTCTGTCTCACATTATGAGGCATGTTGACATCATGAGTGTGTCTACAAAAACTTGGTACAAAACTTTTGAGCTGTAGGGTTGAGATTTATTGCTTGAGGTTCACTAACTATTTGTCCATCTACTTCATTTGTCATCAATTCATTATCTGTATTGCAGGAGGTAGGTTCCTGTAGGTCATGGAATGTAACATATTTGTGAGGCATGGCATTGTCACTTTGTTGATTTGCAATTGCTTGTGCTTTCATTTAATTTTGTGACTCTACGTATTGTTGAAGATAACTTTGCTTCCCTACACTTTCATCATCACCTGGAAGCATTTTTACTTCTTCTTCAACTAAGCTAAGAGCATTAAGTTCTGCTCTAGCGACTGCTAAATCTCTCTCTTTGTTTTTCTTTGCAAACATTGCCTGGTCTCTAGCTAACCTAACTTCTGCCTCTTCTTTTGTCTTAGCTAATCTAACTTCTACATCTGCTTTTGTCTTAGCTAATATAACTTCTGCCTCTGCTTTTGTCTTAGCTAACCTAACTTCTGCCTCTTCTAAACTATCATGATACTGCATTTCCTTTCTAAGTCTGGCTACCCTTGCTGCTGCTTCTTGCTTTCTTTGTGCTGATGAACGTGATGAAGTAGATGAGATTCTAGAATGTCCAGACCGTTTGCTAGAACAAATTGATCCTTTGTCACTCTTTAACTCTTTTCTTTTACATTCTATACTTTCTAATATTTCATGGTGAACTCATTGATTGTGTTCCATTTCTTCAATTAGCTCCTCTGACCTTTCTGGCTCTAGTTCCACCAGTTTTGTGTATTCCACATAATACTGATGAAATGCCCCTATTACTTCATTTGACATGGGCTCTAATTCAAAGGGGCTAATAACAATGTTTAGTCCTTTCTTAATTTTGCTGGTAACACTTCTCCATTTACGCTTACAGGATTCTGCTCTTTCCTTGGTTACACTGACTTGATATTCCCTTCCTTTGTTGGTCAGCACTCGTCCCCAGACACTAGCTTCTTCATTATAAGCTTGATCCTTGTCCACTTGCTCATGCTCACCTTCCCTAAGGCCATCTACAGCATTAATTTCCTCAGTATCAGACATATCTAACAACTTAATTGCATCAATACTGAGACACTGAAAGAGCACTTAAAATTATCACTCTAACAATGACTAATTGTGGGTAATTTTCGTTCACTTAGGCTACTCAATTCAGTGCATATACATACTATTATACTTTCTTGCCTGTGACCATGGGTTCTACAAAATGGTGGCAAGGCACTATGGGTAGAAGGGAGTTGTTGTCATCAAGGGCAGAGCTGACCCGGGGCCTCAAAGGTCAATCTTTAGGCTTACATCAGCGTCCCTTCGTCCCGTAACTCACTCTTGCTATGGTCTCACTTGCAGCCATTTTCTTGCTTATAGGTTGAGTTGTTACTGTAGCCGCACTGGCAGGCCTTCATTAGCTCTCAGGTGATCTGTTTTACTGATCACACCCATCATCGTAGGGTTGAGGAAAGGCAGTTCTCTCTCTCTCTTGACATTTATTGATGAGGTAGGCATGACCATAAGAACAGCGAACCAGTTCTCGGTCTCAATTTCTTATAAAATAACATTATACACTGATATTTAACACTTTCAACATATTACAGCATTCATTAACAATACATACAATCAACTTGCCACTATGACAATCAGTTTTTTTTTTTTTTTTTTTTTTTGCAGCCCCGCCTGTATGTTTAATTTACGACAAGTTCCATCCTCTTCTCTGGTCTACTATGTTCGGTTCAGCTCCGAGAATTAACAGTCCTTCCAAAGTGGCCTTGATTCCTCTCGTGTCCATGCAAGTTATCTGAGTCCAAGACATTTGCTTCTCTCACTTGAGCACATTGCAGGCAGCCAATGAGTGTCTCGCCTCTGTAAATACACAACCATAAGCACACAAATCACTTCCTGGTAGTGTCTAGCTTCTGCAAGCACACAAGCTGGTGTCTAGTCTCTGGAAGCACTTGAACTCCCTGCACCCTGTTGGTGTCTCGTCTATGCAAGCACATAAACTCCCTGCACCCTGCTGGTGTCTAGTCTCTGCAAGCACCAAGCACATAAATTAATTCCCTGATGGTGTACAGTCTCTGCAAGCACCAAGCACATAAACTCATTCCCTGATGGTCAAATCTCTGCAAGCACCAAGCACACAAACTCATTCTGTCACTAAACTGACTGAAGGAATGGAGTCCCTTAAGGACTGGTACAAACTCTTTCTCTGGTAGTAGCCTCTGCAAGCACACAGACTCGTTCTCAAGTGGTAGCCTCTGGTGGTGTTTAGCCTATGCCAGCATACAAATGCACTTCCTGGTGGTGTGTGATCCCTGCAAGCACACAAGCTCACTTCTGGATGGAGTTTGGTCTCTGCAAGCACATAAACTCCCTGTCAGTGTCTAGTCTCTGCAAGTACATAAACTCCCTGCACCCTGCCGGTGTCTAGTCTCTGCAAGCACATAAACTCCCTGCATCCTGCTGGTGTCTCGTCTCTGCAAGCACATAAACTCCCTGCATCCTGCTGGAGTCTAGTCTCTGCAAGCACATAAAACTCCCTGTACCCTGCTGGTGTCTTGTCTCTGCAAGCATATAACCTCCCTGCATCCTGCTGGTGTCTAGTCTCTGGAAGCACTTAAACTCCCTGCACCCTGTTGGTGTCTCGTCTATGCAAGCACATAAACTCCCTGCACCCTGCTGGTGTCTAGTCTCTGCAAGCACCAAGCACATAAATTAATTCCCTGATGATGTACAGTCTCTGCAAGCACCAAGCACATAAACTCATTCCCTGATGGTCAAATCTCTGCAAGCACCAAGCACACAAACTCATTCTGTCACCAAACTGACTGAAGGAATGGAGTCCCTTAAGGACTGATACAAACTCTTTCTCTGGTAGTAGCCTCTGCAAGCACACAGACTCGTTCTCAAGTGGTAGCCTCTGCAAGCACACAGACTCGTTCTCTGGTGGTAGCCTCTGGAAGCACACCAACTCGTTCTCTAGTGGTAGCCTCTGCAAGCACACCAACTCGTTCTCTAGTGGTAGCCTCTAAGGACTGACTGAAGGACTGGAGTCCCTTGAGGAGTGATACAAACTCGTTCTCTAGTGGTAGCCTCTGCAAACACACCAACAGGTTCTCTATTTTATATCTCTCACTGAGCTGCAGATGTCGTTGCACTCATACTTTTAGACCCTGTAGTCTTTGTTCTGCCATCCTCTTGCTCCATGCCCGGACCTTACTTCTAATCTGTCCGGTGTAAGCAGAAATTAGTGCCTCTAGTTTGATGATAGCAGACATAACCATGACTTTGACATGCCGTTGGAAAGCTTGCTTAAACTCCCAAATTCAAAACAGGTTCCTTCACTAAATGTGGGTGTAACTGTATTTAAGAGCTGTAAGCCTCTAAGGAGCTTGGCAAATCCATCACTCTATGATTCTTTATCAGTTCCCGTTGTCTTATTCAGCCTTTTGTTCTCCCGACAAGACATCAAGCGTGGCTACTGAAGATTCTTTATCCTCCCCCTGGTTTACCTGATCCAGTTCAGGCTCAATCTCCACGAGTTCCTGAGGTGATGTTCTTCAGGCCACTTTATCGATCCCTTTGCCAGATTCACTTTGTTCCACATTATATTTGGTCAGGAGAGTCATTACTGATTGATGTATCCTTTGGACTGCGTGAAAAATAGAATCCGCCTTGCGCTTCAAACCTGATGATGCTGAAGAGAGGGTGTTGGTGTTACCCTCCTCACCACTCTTGAGTGAGTCTATGTCATCAACATAATGTTTCCTCTGAAGTGTCTCCACTTCCTCTTGTCGATCCATGCTGGCCAGCTACGTTGGACAAATTTACATATTTCGCCTCAGCGCTGATGTATGTACTTCATGATGGTGCCCCACCAGTGTGAAGATACGGCCACTCCACAATGTCTCACTTGCACGAGGACACAGTCACGCTACACAGTGTCTCTCCAGTGTGAGGACACAGTCACTATGCACCGTCTTCTGCTCGAGGACACAGCCACTATACAGTGTCCTGCCTGCGCGAGGACACAGTCACTATACGGGAGAGCATACCGGGATGGAATAGGGAGCTGGTAGTGCCCATCTACTATATTCCATTTCCTTGACCATAGCTTGATGACCTCTTTATCCTCCATTGAATAAGCTTCTCCTTCGTAGGTGAGTTCACGACCTCATATAGCTTCTTTACTTTCTTCCAAGCGTTCTCTTGCCTTGAGGTGAACATTCTACCTCTGTTGTTCTCAGACGAGTCAGACAAGTTGTCCCCATCATTCCTAATGGGTCCATTTACAGTCTATCCTAAAGGGGTACGTGTCACAAAGGGCTCTCTGTGGCTCCCTTTCCTCACCTTGAGTAGAATGAATCCTTGTGGTACGTCCAGACCTATTAATAACTCCACGTTCGATGGTATTTTATGTGGCGTAACTCTCCTCAGGTGGTCCCACAATCTGACCTCTTCATTACTGGTGGAAGCTGTCACCAAGGAGGCTGGTAAGTGTTTGACAACTAATGTTCTTGGGATTTCAACAGTTCGATGCTTCCTTGTTCCCACACTAACCGTGACCAAGTTGATCTCTTGTGCCTTCAGCATCAACATCTCTCTCATGAGCATGTCTATGGAAAGGGACACTGGTCTCCGACGGCTAGAAGTTGGTTAGCCAAGTGTTCAGTACAATATGATCGGTCGTTGCCTGAATCTAAGAGGGACCCAGTAATCAATCCTGCCTGTCCCCTTGAGGGTTTTCTTACATTAACCTTCATTATAGGTAAGGCGCCTTTCTTGCAGCTTGATCTCGAGGCGAAACTGTCATTCCCATTCCATTGATCATTGCTGGTGTGGCTTGTCTCAGCTCCTCTCGTCCACCTATATGGGTTTCCGTGTGCTATCATCGTCACAGTCTGTTTTCCTCTTGCTTCCTCTTCTTTCTTCACTCTTCTGCCATTTGACCATGTGATGGTTACAATCAGGCTGACACTGCTTCTTTGTCATTTGTTGCTATGTGGTTTGCTCTCTTGGAGATAATCTAGTTGGTCACTAGCCCCTTTTTACTCCTTTCGTTGTCCCCAGAGGAATTTGGTAATGCTTCATCTTCCGTTGGCCTCTTGGGGCCCAATGGGTTCCTCATAGGGAAATGTAGAAGGTCTGAGTGATAGTAAGTGCATCTCACATCTCCACAGAGCTTGTGGCATCTGCATTCCGCCACCTGGTGTCCTTTACCCAGGCATGCGTAACATCGTTTCTCATCTCCCACTAGTAGTGTTCTAGCCTGTACAGACACGTCACCAAAAACAGGGCAACTCTGGAGAGTGATTTCCCTGGCACACCGTACATAGTTGATTTCATCTACCATGGTTTTTCTCCACTGATGTCACCAGCCCCACTAGTCTCTTCCATGATAGTGGGGAAGCTCCTGCAGATCTACTTTGCCATATGCTTGGATGTTGTTGGGTCCAAGTCAGTCATGCCCATTTTGCTTGCTCTAACGTTTCTCTGAGGAATACTTGAAGCCACTCGATGCGTGGGAACTCACCATCATGGCTTTTCCGATATTCAAAGAGGTTAGTTTCGTAACACTCTTGCAATCTTCCTCTAAACCGCTCAGCTATCAGTCTCACTGACCTTTCCCTCAGGTATCCCAGGTCTCGTAGGTTTGTCACTCATGACTGACTTGTATGCAGATAGTTCTGTATGCTTGAGATTTTACTGAAAACAATACATGCACATCAGCTTGTTTTCACCTAACATATTTGTATCACTGCCCATGAGTGGCTGTGTCTTTCACTCTGCCCTGCTGCCCACCCATTTCTCCCGTCGATTCTTACAAACCCTTTGAAAGCTTGTGGCCTGGGGTAGTCATAAAGACAATTATATTTTAAACTTCCTGTCAGGAATATGAGGGATGCCATACGGAGGCACATTTTTAGTTCAAATGTTTTCAGAGCTCACTGGAAGATTTACTTCCTTGATTGAGTGCACAAAGATATTGACGCTCATGTCACTTTGAATAATTTCAGCAGAGCTAATTTCTTTAACAAAACAGAACAGCATACTTCTCATAGGATATACATTTCCTATAAATAAGGTTTTACATTATACATTCTTGGACACCTTTTCTCTAGGGTTTATGAGATGACACGCGTAATTTACCTGTCAGTGTAAACTTTGCCTACTTCTCTATAAACTCCACACACTTTCTTCAAGCATAACTGTTTTGCTCAAAGGGTAAACCTCTGCCGGGATAGGTTTGCTTGCCTCGGGAAGCAAACCTATCGATGCGCAGAAGCTGATGCACCATAGATAGCATAACTAATTACAACCAGCAAATGGGCCACCAAAAACACGCCTTAAGGTTCCGAAGCTCCCAGGAGACCTGTGCAAAATGAATGCGTCGGAAAATGCCTATTTCTGAGGCACTTGCAAAGAACTGAAGAAGACACCAAGTCACCCACACATGTACTCATATGTACTCACACATGCACTCATATGAGGCTACCTCATGCACACAGCATGCTCTTGTGCTTGCCTGTAGGGCTGCTACATATACGTGTTCATAATATATATATATATATATATATATATATATATATATATATATATATATATATATATATATATATATATATATATATATATATATATAGGGTGGGGTGGGTGGGTAGCGTAAAAGGGGAGGTGGCGTACGGTTGTCATATTTCCAAAGCAATTAAGCCTACAGGAGTAACCCTTGAAAAGAACATGGGTTGAATCAAGATGGCCACATCCTTTCTCCGCTGGACGGTTGCCACAGATTCTCAGGTAAGTTTTTATTTTATTACTACCTCCGGTGTTATTCTTTGTGTCACTAATATAGTGTCTTATTCTTAATGTTGTGACCTCACAGGTAAAGGTTTATATGGTAAAAGTAATTAATTTCAAAGATATCAGAGTGAAGAGTTTTTTTTTTTTTTTTTCTTACCGTGATGGTGTTCCACGTGGTTAGAGTATAAAAAAAAAAAAATGGCCGTGAGGTCTCGCTTCGTACATTATCGGAGTGTACAGTACGAACCCACACCAATTTTTTATTTATTTTTTTTCAAACCGTGTTACAAAAATAATTAGAAAATATTTATGAAACATGTTTTATTATGATGACAATGTCAGTGGTGATTGGAAAATGTGAAATCGTAGCAGTAAAACAGGTGCAATCAGGTTTAATTGAAACAAATTAAAATGCTTTTTTTTTTAATCTTTTACCTATATTTTTTTTCTCAATTTAACTACATGTTTAGTGTCTTTGAACATTAATGTGTGTTATATAAAATGTACGACCGTCTACTAGTAATGTATAAATTAATTAAAAAAAATAATAAATAAATAAATAAAAAAAATCCTACGGTGTTGGTGTCGTGGAACAAAGTTGCAATTGGAAATATATATATAAAACGAGAAGACTACCATCCAAATAATAATAATCCGATAAAATAATTTTTTATAGCCTAAACGAACGGTCATGAATAAAAACATTTACTTTCTTCTTGCTTATGTAAACAAAATTATATATATATATATATATATATATATATATATATATATATATATATATATATATATATATATATATATATATATATATATATAATGAAGTACCAGCTGCCCACCAGCCAGCCTGGGCTCACCTTAACTTCACCACTGGAGTGAAAACTAAAAAAATCTATTGCCAGGGTAAACAAACATAAAACATGCAAATAACACTTTAATGGATATCAAAATAAATCAATACAAAACTCGTGTAAACTCACAAGAAAAAAAAAAAAAAGAAATAACTAAATGAAACTTATACACCTTAAAATTTCCAGTTGAGGGACAAGACCGGTAACCTTCGTTTACACGAACGCTTCTGGTCCCCTGCTGAGTGATGACAGGCGTCTCCCTCTTGTCACCACAAACTGACAGGGCTCAGGATGACCTCCTCAACCACACAGGCTCACCACCTAAACCCATCAAATTTTATGGATACAACACACGTTACATAACAGGTACTCACCATGACGGCGTAGCTGTCATGGTAAAATGTACCATCAAACACATACACATATCCGACTGGCCTTCAGCCCACTTCCTGGCCACCAAGATCGAAACACAACACGGGTAATTTCTTATTGCCACCACATACAACAGACCAGATACTGGCCTCCCACTCACCAGCCTCAACAATCTCTTCAACCACACAAACATACTAGTCTACATACTAGCAGACCTCAATGCCAGTCACACAGCATTCGGACACTCCAGGAACAACCAACACGGACACGAACTCCTACAACTCACACAACTGAAACGCCTCTGTTTCCTTGGGTCTGATTTCCCTACCTGCTTTACCCACAATGGGAAAGGCAGGCCGGACCTCATCCTCTCCAATCGGCAATCCCTACCTTTCCACCACCACATCTCCCACGGACCCCTCTGTGGCTCAGACCACGTTCCCCTAATCCTAAAAATATCCTCCAACCCCATATCTGTCCCATCTCCACCACCCCGACTACCGCTCCGCCGATTGGGAGAGCTCCAAGGAATCACTTACCGACTTACACCGACCAACATAGCTCGAAGGCCAACCCTATACAGAAATAGACAGTGTCTTGGAGACGCTACACAATGACATTCTAACATCAGCCAACAGACACATACCAAAGAAACAACACAATATTCACATAGACTTCAGACCTCCATAAGAACACAAAGACCACTAGTGTGTTATAGAACACGCTTTCTACAAAACATGCACAACCACATACCCATCTACAGAGACCTCTGCACCCTTCGCACACACATAATAAACAGGCTACAGGATGATCACAGCACTCACTGGAGGAATCTAGTCTCCCGTATGCACGGATCCTGCTGCAGTAATCCTACTCAGTTCTGGCACATGGTGCACAGGCTGAAGGGATGCCAGCGGGAAAGATTCAAGTACCTCCTAGTGAATGGGGATTGAGTCACTAACCCAGACCAAGTCTGGGTTAGTGACCCAACACCTTCAAGACACAATGGCGCAATACCTTTCAGCCACACCCTTTCCCTCTCCATGAGCCCAGTATTGCCCACATAAACCATATCACCGATCTTGTACGCCAAAACCTAGCAAACATGATACCACACAACACTAAACAATTAACACGCCTCAACCCCCAACACCCTCTCGTCACACCCATTGAGGAGGAGGAGGATGTCGCCAGGTTGCTCAGGCATACTCCGCAGCGAGACCCCGGCCCCTCAGGAATCACCTGGCCAATGGTGCGGAGCCTCCCTCCAGAAATTATATCCAGCCTGACGAAAATTTTCAACACCTGCCTTGTCTCTGGATAGTTCCCAAAGGCATTCAAAATTTCCAACATCACCCTCACTGCTAAGCCCGGTAAAAACTCTCACTTACCAGAAAACTATCGCCCCATAAGCCTCCTTGAAATTCTTGGAAAAACTTTTGAGCGTCTAATCAATTTGAGATTGAGAGCGTTCCTCGAAGGTAACGAACTGCTGGCGCCACAGCAATTCAGCTTCCGGAGGAACGCCTCAACCGAGGTCGCACTTAACAGCATAGTAGCATACCTAAATTTCAAAAAAGCCCTTTTACAAAACAGCTCTCGTAACAAAAGATGTCAAAAAAGTATTTGACACCGTTTGGCACACTGGTTTAAAATACAAAATTTGTAACAACTTCGTCTTGCCTTCCCTAATGCAACGCATTTTATGTAGTTTTCTGGAAGAGAGACAGACAAGAATCCGTCATCAGGGCACCTTTCCAACATTTTTTACCCCTCAGGCTGGAGTCCCACAAGGCTCTGTATTCTCCCCGACCCTTTTCAACATGTATGCAGCTGACCTGCCCCCTCCCCAGTCCACAATGACTCACTAATTATTCAATATGCGGACGATGTAACACAATTGGCCCATGCCAGGTCGTTAGATCTCCTCACAGACAAAATTCAACGGGAACTAACGGCGACTAGCCTATGGGAGATGAAATGGCGAATTCTCTCCCACTCCAGAAAATCAAGTCACTTATTTTAACATTAAAAAAAAGTCAGCCCTGCCAAATTTCACTGCACAATATTATTCCAAACCCCACCCCAATCTCTATCAGTAGCAACAACAAACAACAACAACATTGATAAGCACCTCAAAGTCAACATCCACATAAATCAAAAAGCAACCATAGCCGCCAAGGCCCTGAGCAGCCTGGAAAGATTTCGCGACAGCAGCATGAAAACAAAACTACACCTATACAAAGCTTTCATTCTCCCTCTTCTAACCTACTGCCCTATTGCACTCTCTCTTTCTGGTCCCACTAACCACTCAAAACTTCAGAAGGTTCAAAATCAAGCAATTCATTTCGCTCTTGGAACGAAATGGTTCGACTTCTGGATCTCTCTTTATTCACGAGGAGTCCATCATCCCGCCACCCCCCCTCCTCAACATAACACTCCACAACAGAACTGAGAAACAACTAAGCTCCTTCTCTGACAGACACACGAACACATACAATTTCATAACAAACCTCCCCCAGCTTTCCGTCACCTGCCCCACTCCAACCTCCTTGACCCTCCCACTGTGCCTCCTGAACCCATTTTCAAATGATGGACTCCTCCTTTCTCTCTCTTTCACCGTCTCTTTCTCTGTATACCCCTCTACCACTCATGGTGTCTGAGTGGCATCATCGTCGCACTCTCATTCATGTGGGCCAACACCTAGTGCCAACACCTAGTGCCTATATGCCAACACCTAGTGTTTTTTTTTTTTCATATTTTTTTGTCTTATGGCTTTGTATTCATATTTTTGTGTTTATGCATTATTTATCTGTCTCGCAGCTTAGGTTATAAGGAGGCACCGGACCGCTCCTGGGAAAAAGATGCGACAAAACACACCATCACTAACATCCCATGTCCCTGACCGAGGGAGTAGGTTCGTGTGCCAACACCTAATGGTTTATTAATATTTTTTGTCTTATGGCTTTTTATTCATATTTTTGTTTTTATGCATTATTTTTTTCGTCTCGCAGCCTAGGTTTTTCAAGAAGGCACCGGAACACTCCCAGAGAGACGGGACAGCACGAACCGCACTCCTCCCACTGATGTCACGGCAATGGGGTCCCCGGCCATCGGCATGACGTTCCGGTAGTAGTACCCTCCGTGGCAGTTATGGAGCGGCCAGTACTGATGACAGGGACGGTAACCACACCATCCAGTGGAAGCCACTTCACCCCCCCACACAGAAAGCTGGGTGCGGCAAGTGCTGGGCAGGAAGGTAGTCAAGAGATGGTGGGGCGGGGCCCTGGAAGCATCCATGCAGGAATCCCCATTCATGCCCCACCACCGGCGACTTACCGCGTGCAAACAGATGGCGGTAGATCTGACCCCTAACTGCGGTGAGGGAGTCTTTCGAGCCTCTGTCAATGCACACCCTACCATCACGTCAATTATTATCACAAACCGTCCTCACCTTCACCCTCCACCATGCATATAACACCAAATTCATTAAATCGACATTTTTTTTCTTTTCTTTAGCAGGTTGGCCTTTTGCAGGACGAGCCAGAAGACCAAGGCTTCCTCTACAACCAGAAAGGACCGACACCGCTTTTTTTTTTTTTTCACCCATCACATCTACATCATATAATAAAGTTTTCATATCCCTGCCGTCACCAACCCACTCTACTACTATCCGTGGTTCGGAACACACGTAAAACTGTAGGTCCCTCCGCTATATGGATGTACTTTTTCCTCTGTCCTTCTTTGAAAACCAATAAAAGCACAAAAAACACTTTCTACTCTGCCTGTTCTTCACTCATCTTTCCTGTCGCATCCTGATGGTGAATGTTCTGGATAGTCTGGCTCCGAGCTTATGCAGGGTTCGGCCCCGGGGCTTGGGTGCGTGGGCGGCGTCCATAGCTGTGGCTGTGTTGCGCTTGGCTGGCTCGGTTGGTGTCGGTCTCTCCCTGCTTCCCCTGACAAGGACTTTGTCTCCCTTGCCACTTAACATAAGCATATCTTGTCTCCATTGGTAGTATTTGGTACGTCCTCCCTGATAACGAAACCAAATATTTAAATTGCTCCTGGGTCAAGCCCCAGTGACTTTTTCTCCTACTACAATTCCCTTCTTATCACCCCCTTATTCTTCCCACTATCCCCACTTCCCCCTTCCTATCTTTTCTCTTTCATTATTATTATTATTATTATTTCGGCGTCAGAAACTAATTGACATCGTTGTCCATAGGTACGTTCATCAGGGCCCGAAATCCTGGAATGTTTAAAGGTTGTTCATATAAAAATAACTATTTTTATACCCATGTGTATTAACTATTTGTGTCAGACTAATTGACAGCGCTGTCCACAGAGAGAAGGATGTAAGATTCCTTTTGCTAGTTTTTTTTTTTTTTTTTTTGAGGGGGCAAAAAATAAAATTTAGAATGTAAATAGATTAGGGAAATTGTTCTTTGGTAAGGTAGTAGTCAAACACGAGTGATACACATACAATTGAATGTAACACCTACACAATTAGGATGTTTTTTTTTTGGGGGGGGGTTTGTTTTACCAAAAATTAAGGTAAACCCCTGAGGCACCAATTAATTGTTATAACATATTCATCTAAATTTTATTATTATTAATTATTATTGTTCCCGGTATAGGAGGTCCCACAACTACAAGGTAACCGAACTAAATTCTAAAACATCATTGTGAATCAGAAGAGAGAAAATTTATTTGAAAACTAATTGCCATTTAGAAGCTAACATCAATAAAACTCAATCTGGTTGTCATGGAGTTTTTTCCAATGCCTCATAGACCTCCGGCTAAAATGCTACCATATAAAGCAAGGTCAGAATTATTTGGCAGAAACTATGACTGTCGCACCCCTCTCCCACGCTGCGTCAGGTAATATAAACATGTACTGCATCCAAAGAAATTTATTGAGCTTACAACTAATACTTTCTTGGCTTCCCTTTTTCGTCTCCTGCACTCTTCCAAACGGGCCGGAAGGCTGTCTGCAAGCACCATGAGATGCTAAGGGCCGAATGTGCTCCAAAGGTGGTGAAGTGCAGCTTGGAGTTTGGCTACAGTTGAACAGTCTTTACTGCGTAACTCCCGTTTTGTTACCGCCCACAAATTTTTTTATTGGGTTCAGTTCCGGGAATTAGCAGGCCAGTCTTAAGAAGACTGGCAGTCTCTGAGCCACTGCTTCACTGATTTAGCATATGGCACGGTGCACCGTCCTGCATGAAGGTGAAGGCCTGACACATCTCGAAAGACCCCGGTAGATGGTCACACAGAAGCTCGAGGTAATTCCCCTGATTCATTGTGGTGTTTTTTGGTAACACCACGAGGCTCCCCACCCCTTAGTAGGAAAAGCATCCCCACACCATCAACGAATCAGGGAATCTGACAGCAGGAGCAGTGTAGTGGGGGTCAAGGAGATCGCTGCCTGGACGCCGGTACACACGACCTTGACTGCTGGCTATCACTGTGAATCTTGACTCGTCGCTCCACAGCACGCCATGCCACTGCTCGATGGTCCAGTCTTTCATCCTCTCACAAAACGCAAGCCTCTTCTCTTGCTGGCTACAGTAACCACAGGCTTGGGCCGCGCTGCATAGCTCAGATACTGGAGGTCGTCGTGGATGCGGCGCAATAATGTCCTCACAGACACATTACTCTGCAATCCCAAGTTGTCTTCCCTGATTTTCCTAGCAGATATTCGGGGATTACGTTCGACTTCAAAGTGTACCACTCTCAGGGTTCGCAGGGAAATTTTGCGGGTGTTTCTCTTCTTGGCGGGTAAGTTGTTGCTGCCGAGTTCAGCCATACGCTTCACGTATCATTGAACTTGGCGGACACTGACACCCGTCTGGTCAGAGATAGTTTTTTGGAGAGCTGAGGCTGCGATGTCATCCCATGACAAAATCTGGTAGCGCACCATTGTCCAGGAAAACGGCTAAACAGCAGAGTAACTGCAAGCCAGTCTTGGGGTGGGGGTAGCGCGGAAGGACAGCGACGGAACGCCCGCCAGTCGGAGTGATTGACAGGGGCCGATCACTTCCCGCCTTTGCAAGCTGCCCGACATCCAGGCTGAGATGACAGTTATGTAATAATTAAATTTAAAGCACCTGATGCCCGCCAAGAAAAGCGCGCGCGTTTTGATCCTTCAAACGGATACCGTTTTCTCCGGCGACAATGTTTATGACGAGCACTGTATATATATATATTATATATATATATATATATATATATATATATATATATATATATATATATATATATATATATATATATATATATATATATATATATATATATATATTAGTTTTTTTTTTTTTTTGTTGCTCCCCCTTTTTTTCTAGTTAGCTCATGTTCTTTAATTTATTTCAGAACTCTTCCAACATGCCTCGCAAGTTCATCTCCAAGGGCATTCATCAGACAGACTGCACTTCACTGGAGGAAGCCTTCAACTACAGGGTGGAGACCAAGCGCTGCATAAGAGCAGCATGCAATCGTTTTGGCGTGAAGGTCATGATCTTACAGGTAAGAAAGGTTATTAAAGCTCTCTAGGCTACTATTTCATGGTAATCTAATATCATTATTAATATAATTTTTTTTATAATATCTCAGGATAGTTATTATCATTATTTTGATTAATAGGTTATAGTTGTTCTTGGTAACAGCTAGTTAAAAAAGAAATATACATTATTGTTAGGCTATTAGCCTGTTATTAATTATTAATTCTTTATTACAAGATGCATTCAAGCGGTCAAGGATAATATCCGATGGTTCTACCTTCGTCCCATTGAAGAATGCCAAGAAATTGTTGACAAAGACACAGGAGAAGCACCTCTCAACATACATAATCAAGATCGCGAAAACATTATGTGGCCTGCCTAGAACTGAATTCAGGAAGCTTGCCTACAGGTATGCAGTGGCCTGCAATTCGCAAGCAATTCCTGAAGCCAGATAGAGGGGCCATTCAGCAACCCATAACTGGTACTAGGCCTTCATGGAGTGGCATCAAGAACTGACACTGAAGTCGCCAGAGGGGTTGTCAATTGCGAGAGCCATTGCTTTCAACAGGACATCAGTGAAGGCTTTCTTCGATGCTTATACTTCTGCCATGGAAAAGTATTCGTTTACACCTGATAGCATATTTAACCTTGTCGAGAGCAGCCTGTCAGCCATCATGAAGCCCATGAAGGTTGTGTGTGAGAAGGGCCAACCTGTAGCTTCGCAGATCTCACGTGAACTTTTGTGGGGACTGTAAATGCTGCTGGACATTACCTTCGCAATATTCATAATTCCAAGAAATCAATGGAATAATGCTTTCATGAAGAATACCATTGATGGTGCTAAGGGTATCTATCCTACATCAGAATGAATGGATGAACGAGGACTTTTCTGGATACCCTCAAACATGTGCAGGCCAAGACATTCTGCTCCCCAGTCAACAAGATCCTCCTCATTCTGGATAATGCAGTGTCACATGACACTACATACCACTGAATATGCCATCAGCATTGTTATAATCACTCTGCCTCTACACACCAATGATAAGCTGCAGTCCCTTGACATCAGTATTTTTGCCCCTTTCAAGTCCTGCCTGAGAACTATCGTCACTGACTACACCTTGATGTACCCCCACACGCACATCACAGAGCACATGCTGCCAGAATTTGCCTTCAAGGCATGGATCAAGGCATACACACCCACCAACGTTCTCAGTGGTTTTTCAGCCACTGGTATCTGGTCTATAAGCGATGATATCTTCACTGACGAGGCATTCTTGGGAGCAAAAGTCAGCGAGAGAACAGCACTGTCAGTGGATGAGGCAATTAGGGATGCACCTCATGAGGATGAGGGAGGGTATTCAACAACTTGTTCTTCAATAAATTCGGATGATCCTGCTTTGGAGGCAACACCTGGTAGGCAGCACTCTGAAGCCATGCCATTGCAGTTAGCAACTCCATTTCCAGCTCCAACTCCAACCACAAGCACAGCTCCATCCTATTCCAAAGCAGGCCTGGATTTCATTCCAGAGGCCATTCGATCTTTTTCCCAAGGCACCTGGACAACCACCTGGAAGGAGAGGGAAGAAGGATCGTATTGCATTGTGACTGAGAATGAAGAGGCCATCTCAGATCTCCGTGATAAAGCTGGGAGGAACATGAAGTCAGAAGAGCAGGGTAATAATAAGAAGAGGGCAAAATAAGTGAAGGTGGCTGCCATCCCAGAGAGCTCAGATGAGGAGGACACTGGAGTTACCCTGGAGCTGAACGGCTCCGAATACTCAGTTGAGGTTCAAGAAGAGGAAGTAAGCCTATCTACACCTTCACCTTTCCAGCAGAGAGATCCAGCCAAGGGAGACTATGTTTTGGTAGAGATGGAGATAGAGGAAGGCTGAAATGTTGGTGCAAGAGTTTATTATGTTAGCAGAGTGCTCAATATTTAGGAAAGTGGAGCATACAGCATTTAACTTTTGCGAATCAGTGACACATCTGAGATGAAGGACACCTTCCACTTCCCAAATAATGAGGATAAAAGAGCTGTGAGCAGGAAAATATAATAAGGATGCTGTTTGAATCTGCTAAAGGTCAAACTAAAAGACTTGCACGAATTGTAAAGTTCAATGTGCCTTTACTAGAGTACAACATGAGGTAAATGGCAAGTTCGCAGGTGAAGGACATTTTCCATTCCCCCAGTATTGAGGCAAATGTGCTGTGAGCAGGAAATATATAAATCTGCTAAGCTCAAATCCAAAGACTTGCATGAATCATAAAGTTCATATTTATATTCATATTTATAAGAGTACATGAAGAGATTTTGTATGGAGATTCTAAGAGGTTGTTTTTTTTTTTTTCTATAAAACTTTTGTTTTATTTAGTAACATTAGAGTCTTAAATGTATAGTTTTATAACATTATTGACTTGATAAAATAAATAAATAAATAAGGTTATATATCCTATACGCTTTACTCCCACGTGAGGCTCCATACAGAAAATTGAAAATTTTGTAAATGTCTGTTACTGGAAAATTTTAAAAAATAAACCTTAAAAGCTTTGTCATAACGAAAGCCTATCAATATATATATATATATATATATATATATATATATATATATATATATATATATATATATATATATATATATATATATATATATATATATATATATATATATATATATATATATATATATATATATATATATATATATATATATATATATTCCACACCTTGTCTTT
Organism: Scylla paramamosain; assembly: GCF_035594125.1. Lineage (NCBI taxonomy): Eukaryota > Metazoa > Arthropoda > Malacostraca > Decapoda > Portunidae > Scylla > Scylla paramamosain. The sequence goes on along the minus strand of NC_087159.1, from coordinate 23,964,668 downwards.
CCTATTACTTATTCTCTTGTTTTTTTTTTTATGAATATTTTTCCACTAGCAGTATGGTACCTCTCACCGTCACCATATATATATATATATATATATATATATATATATATATATATATATATATATATATATATATATATATATATATATATATATATATATATATATATATATATATATATATATATATATATATATATATATATATATATAACAGCCCTACAGGCGAGCACATGAGCATGCTGTGTGTGTATGAGGTAGCCTCATGCAAATACATAATTTATGAGTACATGTATGGCTGATTTAGTTAGCGGCGTTGTGTGGCTCGTTGTTCAGGGGCGCCGTTATCTGCAACACTAATGGGAGGAGAGCTGACACAAGCCTACAGGCTGACCTCTGATGGTCTGGGGTCACGAGGATGACCGTGTGTGTGTGTGTGTGTGTGTGTGACGTGTGAGTAGAGTTTGCGTGTGACTGACTGACAGTGCGAATGCCGGACGCCCCTGTGTCGTGACTGTATTGCACGATGACTTGTGTACTGTTGTGTAATGTATGGACAGAAGGAGAAGTATGTGTGACTGTTTTCACTGAGGGTGACCCTGTGAGTCAGAGCCGCAGCCGTAAGCGCCCAGGTAGTCCTCTCCGACCCTCACGCTTGGAACCCCGCAATGGTGTGAGGACCCCCCTTGCCTGCTGGTGGGTATAGGTTTCAATATATATATATATATATATTAGTATAATAATGTGCTCTGAGTATTAATGTACGTACGATGTAGAGGCACAGCGATAAATAATCACCAATAGCTTATCATTATCTTTACAGTTTAACATGACATCTCACCAGATTGAGAGAGAGAGAGAGAGAGAGAGAGAGAGAGAGAGAGAGAGAGAGAGAGAGATTTAATAAATTTCAGCTAAATGATCAAGGAAATAACACTGAAATTGTTGAGAAGGAAGCAGTGGTGTAAACCAAAGGCTGCGGGTTATAGACGTGTGAGTAAGCCACGTAGACAAGAACACCTGGCGTAGTGTAGCGGGTTGGAGCTCTTCAAAGGTATCTCCAACACTACGCTGCTGGCTGATGCTATTTTGTATCGTACTTTTGTAAACAAGGTTGGCCAACATGTCTGAAGACCCGGGAGGTGACGTGGAAATTGAAATATCTGGGGATATTGCTGCTCCTGAGAATTTTACGAGTTCTTCCAAGGCAGGGTGAGACCAAAACCTTGAAATGGTTTAGTTGCTTAGCTTCACATTTTAAATCGGCTGAGTTAACTTCCTGCCATGACTGACACACTGGCATAAATGTAGTATTAATAGAGTGCTTTAAAAAATATTATTTTTCTTATATATAGCTGAAGCACGAAATGTAAAAAGATTAAAATGCAACTGCGATGGATTAGTTGTAACGGTATAGAAGTAATTCTCATGTGTAACTTGACTTGCCTGCCCTACAATGGGACTGTGACAGTACCAGTGTCCTTGACTCACCTGGTTGTCATTATTACCTACAACACTGCTGAGAACAACTAACGATGTCCTCAACGAAAACTGAACAAAACGATTTTGTGTCGGGAAGTTTCAAGAGCCATTTTTTTTTTTTTTTTTTTTTTTTTGTGTGTGTGTGTGTGTGTGTGTGTGTGTGTGTGTGTGTGTGTGTGTAAATGACAGGTACTAATAATAAAGAAATCTTATAATTCAGATTGTTTATCTGTGATGACAGTAACAGCCACTGTAATTTTTTTTTTTATGAGTCATTTTGAAAAAGTTGCTATAAGATAGGATAGAAAGGAATGCACCAGACAGTGACAACACTAGGGAATTGTGCTTTACCTGGCATTTTTTTTATTTTTTTATTATTCAGCTATACCATAATGTATTATGTTCTGGTGAAAATAACGGTAAATTTATAGTTTAAGCCAATGTCCCCAATCTCTACTCACAGCCCCCCAATCCCTCAAGCAAGCTTGGGGGCCTGTGGGGAACCTAACCTAACCTAACCTAACCTGCCCGCGCAGCTTATGGGTACTTATAGAGACTTCCTATTGGTGCAACTCGTGGTGTTAAATGGTGGTAGCACGTGTTTCAGTGTGTTTTGTACTCAAAATCATCTATGACAATGAAAACAATAACAAATATAATTTTGTACTCAAAATGCAGTTTAGTCCTATTGTAAAAAATTTACTTAAATCAGTGTTTCCCTCTACCTTGATAGTCCCTCTTACCCTTCAAAGAAGCATTGGGTCTGTTAAGGGATCAGAAACTTTTGGAGAAGAGGGAAAGTAGATGCAAGTCATTCACAACTGCCAAAATTGGAAAAATCAATAATCTAACCTAATAACTTCTCATCTTGAAGATGGGAACTGCTCCTCCTATTACTAACAACCTAATCTCACTTAATAATCTAACTGGGAGCTGCATCTCCCTCAGGACCTAACGATGTAATCTAACCTAGCTAAGAGTCGCTGCACCCTCTGTGGGATCCCTCCCCCCTCCCCCAAAGAGAATAAGCCTCACAGATTTACCACGTTGTACCTAGTTTTGCTAGCCATGTAAGTAAGTGACCCCAAGAAATTATGGCACATGATTGGAGTAAGGTTCTGTAGTCACAATGAATCCCTAATATGCTGCTACTCATAGATTATTTACTGAAGTAGTTGGGGGGATTGCTAGACCTAGAGAACATTTTGAACACACCATATTCATGGATTCATGGATGACAGAAGTACTAAACACAGCTCCTCCAAATTTTACTTTTATAATAAGGCCACCTGTTTTATGTATAATGATTTTCATTATTGTACTCGACATGGACTTATAAAGAATAACCAAAGTTTTACACCATGTATAGCCTCCGCAATCAGTGGCTGTTTCCAAGGATTTGGTTTGTTCTTTGAATGTGCCTTTTCTCCTTAGTCTTAACCATTTAGGTAAGGAACCTACCATTAAATTTTCTGGAAAAAAATAAATTTGTTTAATTTAGAAGGAACAAGTTCTCTTCACCTACTGCCTTGCTTGAGCTCATTAATTTTACTGTTTACATTTTACTTACATATAGTACACATGTAATGCATTGGTTTTCATTGCTTCTGTCATGGGGTCTTCATTTTGCTTATCATTACTTCTGTGTATATGAATTTATAAATAATATTTCTGCTACCTTGATCACTTCTTTGGTAATCACCTTGTGTATCAAAAAGTAATAATGATACAATTGTTTGCTAATAATGCATGGTGTTCTCTGTTAACTTCACATTCACACTTTTTTTTTGTTTTTTTGGCATATTCACACTTTTTTTATTTAATCTTTTTTTAATTTTCCCTTATTGGAGATCTTTGACAGTTAATTTTTTACATTCTGTCTTGTTTACATTGTTATTTATATTGTTTTTATAAGGCCTTTGGTGACTTTTTATTTATTTATTTATTTTATTTATTTTTTTTTTCAATTACTTCCATGGGTGTCTTCCCTCTTGGTTTTTGTCTTGATTCCAAGACATCCTCCAAGTCCTGTTTATGCTACTTTCATCCTCTAAGTTTGAGCACTTGGTCTAGATTCTAGTAAGAAAATTGTCTAAGTTCTTTTGAAATTTTTAAGTAATTGGGTTTTTTGTTCTTTTTAATTTTTCCCTCTTGCATTATACCTTTCACTGGTTATTGAACTCTAACTTATTCATGGCAGTAAAATCTTAATAAGTTTGACTTAATTTTTTTGGAATATTGGTTTTTATCAGGCTCAGGGACATAGATAGTACATCTGAATTTTTATACAGTATCTACATGTACACCAGAGATGGAGTGAATACAAATATGAATGGAAATTTTTTAAATTCATATGAATACAAATATACTGAAATGCTGTTAATTTGTGTATGAGTACAATGTAGTCATGAATTCTTTGAAAATAATGTGGAGTTTTCAGAACTAGTGGTTGTCACCAGGTGGCAGCACAGATGCAAACTCTTCTGTCACATACAAGCAATATCAGATATACCTACAGTGTTATTCTATTTACATGATGCAATGGGCTTATATAATATATTTTTTCTATGTAATCCCTTCTAAGTAGTAACACGAGTAAAATCAAACTCTTTTCATGAACAAATGTATATAAGTTGATTTTCTAGTGAATTGGCATTTAGATTTATTTGGTCATCTTAAGATTTCCAAATAAATACACTCTTGACTGGAAACGTCTTAATGACAGTAAACATAAAGGCAACATGTCTGTGACAGTCAAAAGTCCAAATTACATAGATCTTCCTAGTTTATGGAAACGGCAATTTTAATAAAAAAATTGGCAACTCGAGTGTCCTGGCAATAGTAATGCTGTGTCTCTAACCAAAACAAACACCTGACTTGGCCGCGCTGGTTGAACTTAAGAAACACGTTGTTGGACAAGAAGTTGAATGTTGCTGCGGTGCCCATCTCCACTACAAAACTGGTGAAAAAGTTTCCTGTATTCCTCTCCCGTCACTCAAGGATCGCCTGAGAGATGTTTGTTTTGGTTCTCGACTAGTTTGCCTTGTTGCTCGCTTCGTGAGAGGGATGCTAAAATCCCCACAAAAAAAAAAGAGCCATATATCATGATGTTACTGAGTAGGTTGTGTCATACTATATAGTACAGTGTGATTTTTTTATTTTTTTCATTGTCCAAATCAATAGTTTTTATACTTGTAATATGTTTTATTTAAGATAATGCTAGCAGTTTACTCGATAATCACACAAAAAAATAATTAATTTGACCACGTTCTCTCAATATTATCCATACCAGATATTGAAAAGTTGATACATCATTTCAATAGTATCATGATGATCAATGTTCTGTGCATATTTACGCACCTGGGATTTATTACAACAATATTTTAGCTCTCTTTCTTGCAGTTAGATGAGCAGCAACGAGATCTAGCGGTTTAGTTCCGAAAACTCCCCATTATTGATGTAATTCAACAAAAAACTACATTAATACCAAACCAAAATTATTAAATGTTGACATGATTAATTAATGAGTGATGGAAGATGATGAGGGAGGCATGGTATACTGTGGCATATGTTCCACAGAGCTCCATCTTATCACCCACTCTGTTCCCATTGTTCATAAAGTATCACAGTTGAACTTCTCATTCATTCCTTTGTTGCACTGATGACCAACCTGCATTTATCATCATTTACCAGATGTCCAACCTATCAGGAATTAAACAGATCACATGAAGAAGCTGCAGAATGCCTAAGTCCTGATCTTTCTGTCATCCCCAAATGAGGGAGGGCAAATCTTTCAGTGTCTCAGAAACTCAGTTCCTTCATCAATCCACTCAACTATTCCTGTTCCCTACACTGACCATAACTCAGAGCAGTGATTCTCAAACTGTGCACTGCAGCTTTGTACCACGACTATTCTCCAAATGCACCACATAATATTCATGGATAGGTATACACTACACTGACTGTAGAGTTGGTGTGCTGTCAAAAGTCCAAGATATATCATTACTGCACCAGTAAACAATAAAGTTTGAGAACCTCTGATTCAGACTGGCCTCAAAAATCTCAAGTGGATATTTACTGTTCTTCTCTTGGTAAGACAACTTCTGTGAAGTTGGGTGTTTTATGTTGTCTCTACCTGTACTTTTCCTCCTTCCAACTGTTAACTTCATACAGAGTATGGAGTACTGCTGCCATGTATAGCAGCTGTCCTTAGCTTCTTCTAGACTCTTCTAGACAGGGTGGAATCAAAAGCTTTTCGTCTCATCAACTCCTCTCCTCTAACTGACTGTCTTAAGCCTCTCTCTCACCGCCGCAATGTTGCATATCTAGCTGTCTTCTACCACTATTTTCATGCTAACTGCTCTTCTGATCTTGTTAACTGCATGCCTCCCCTCCTTCTGCGGCCTCGCTGTACAAGACTTTCTTCTTTCTCTCACCCCTATTCTGTCCACCTCTCTAACGCAAGAGTTAACCGGTATTCTCAATCATTCATCCCTTTTTCTGGTAAACTCTGGAACTCCCTGCCTGCTTCTGTATTTCCACCTTCCTAGGACTTGAATTCCTTCAAGAGGGAGGTTTCAAGACACTTATTCATCAATTTTTGACCACTGCTTTGACCCTTTTATGGGACTGGCATTTCAGTGAGCATTTTTTTTTATTAGATTTTTGTTGCCCTTGGCCAGTGTCCTTCCTACATAAAAAAAAAAAAATCTGAGTGGAGTTTTTAAAGCTTTTCTTCTAGTTTATAACAGATTGTCTTGACTCTCTCTCTCTCTCTCTCTCTCTCTCTCTCTCTCTCTCTCTCTCTCTCTCTCTCTCTCTCTCTCTCTCTCTCTCTCTCTCTCTCTCTCTCTCTCTCTCTCTCTCTCTCTCTCTCTCTCTCTCTCTCTCTCTCTTGCTGCCACAATGCTGCATCTCACTGTGTTTCACTATTATTCTCCTGATTACTGCACTTCAGAACTTGCCAACTGCATGCATCTTCCTTTTCTGCAACCTTCCTGAACAAGATGCTATTTATTTTTCACTTCCATTCTGTCTGCCTCACTAATGCAAGAGTTCATCTCTTTCACAAGTAAGCTCTCTTACCATTTTTGTTTTCTTCCTTCCTATGACTTGACTGTTTCAAAAGAGATACCTCTAAAACTAAATTTGTCAACTCTTGTTACTTTGCAGTTTTATGGGGACTGGCATTTTCCAAAATCTCTCTTCATATGTTAATTTTTCCAGTTCTGGTGTGTGTGTGTGTGTGTGTGTGTGTGTGTGTGTGTGTGTGTGTGTGTGTGTGTGTGCACGCGTTTGTGTGGTTTTCACCTTGAATGTTAGATAATTTTTGTATACTCTTTTCCATTTCTTGGCATTCCAGTCTAAAATACTTATTTAATGTTCATTCATTCTCTTCTAACATCGTCTCTCCCCCTGAGTCTGAACTAGTGGTGGATTGGATAGGAATCACTCCTGTATTAAATGCAAATGTTGGACTGGTGGGTAGTGGGGCCTGAGGCCATCACTCACTAAGCTATCTGGCCTGTTATTCAGTGATTTTGTGTTTAATTGTTTGTCCATTATCCCATTAGCTTAGGTAAGACTAGGAAAATGGAGGAGGCATTTAATTTCTTTACAAAATAATGTTTACATACCACTTTACATTTTCTTTACTTTGGGTCTTGAAGGATTGAAAAGTTCTAAGTGGGGTCACTTGGGAAAAGGTTTGAGGACCGCTGCAATAATAGATGCTCTAAGAAACAAGTGGATAATGATAATGATGAAATAGATTGATAAGAGAAGATAGTAATCATATTAGACACTGGCTAATAGGAGTCCAGGAGATTGTGTTTAAGTTTATTTTCAAATGTACTGAGAGAGGGTGCATCCTTGGTATGATGAAGAAGAGAAATTCAGACCAAAGTCCTCAGGTAAACTCTACATTTGTTTGACTATTAATGCTGATACTTTCTTGTTTTCTTTAATGAAAAAAATGGTACTTCCTCTTAACTTTTTTTTTCTCACCAGAAATCTATCTTGTGTATTTATGTTTATTTGCTATCTTGAGGAGAATGTGACTCCCTTCATTCTAGGAATTACCAGTTTTTTTTAACTTCCCATAGACTTGTGATATGTCATTTAAGATTATCTTTTCTTATGTTGTTCATGTGGTCTTGAACTGAGCAAACTATGTTTCTAGATGGTCAATGAATTGAGAGCTTAATGGCTATTGTAATATGTCCACAACTTTGAATTTTCTATTGTTATCAATGTTTTTTACTCTTTTTCTCACATTAACCCATTAGTGCCTTGTCATAGATCCCATTTGAATATTTTCTTGAAATTTGGTACAAATGGTGTCTATAGGGTCAGGATGGATAATTTTTTTTTTTTTTTTTTTTTTTTTTTTTTTTTTTTTTTTTTATTGGAAGTGGGTGAAAAATATACTTCCTTTAAAGTACGCGTAGGCACTGCCCCTGAATATACCTGCAAATTGTGATGTGTTGCTGCAGGCACTGAAAATTGGTACAAAATGTTAGTCACTTCATTAGAAAATATATGTTTATGTAATCTGAATAACTCTGGAATTTTGTCTATTCTGGAAGAAACTCACCTAAGCTCCAAAATAAAATTGACAGTTTTCTTGTTTTCCTTTATATATTCCAGTAATAATTTACAAATTCAGTCTTATTGTCCATTAGAAATGAGCACAATTACATGGAAACATGGAAAAAAAACAAAGATTGAAGAAACCCAAAGTAATAGTTCCATTACTGACAAAAAAAAAAAGTTACAAGTACACTGGTGAGTTTGTTGTTAGAATCACTGATGGTAGGCCTCAAAACAGTCTGGATAAAGACCCATGTTGCATCTGCGACACCTGTACAGGGTCCTCTTTCTACAATTATTACTTACATTTTTCCTGTCAGGTGTCTTGACCACTAGGTGATTCCCATTGTCCTTCCTAATGTCTGCCAGAGTGCTGGGGGAGAGGATAAGAAGAGTGTGGATGCATCTGGTGTTATTCTCACCATAGTGAACTGCCATCATCTTCACACACGACCGAATGAAGGTCAAGAAAGGCATTTTCTCATTGTCTTGGATACCTATCACCTTCCCCACCTTACAGTACAGATGCCATGCCTGGACAAAAGACACACTCAAAAACCAATTGTGCAGTATCCAGTACCGCTTGTGATTGCAGGTTGTGATGGAATAGCAAAGCGCCATGTTGTCTAGGAGGTCCACACTGCCCATGTTGGTGTTGTAGACCGTGATGGTGTTAGGCTGGTCCACCAGCACCTTCTTTTTCTCCTCTGATGAATACCTTAGAGTGTTTAGATCTGATGTAATTATGTGTGTGTGTGTGTGTGTGTCTATATATATATATATATATATATATATATATATATATATATATATATATATATATATATATATATATATATATATATATATATATATATATAATACTTGGTATTGTTCAGTGCCTCAAAAACTCAATTCCTCCATCTATCAACTCAACACAACATCCCAGACAACTATCCCCTCTTCTTCAATGACGTTCAACCGTCCCCCTCTTCTACACTGAACATCCTTAGTCTGTCCTTTACTTATAATCTGAGCTGGAAACTTCACATCTCATCTCTAGCTAAAACAGCTTCTATGAAATTAGGCATTCTGAGACATCTCTGCCAGTTTTTCTCACCCCTCCAGTTGTTAACTGTACAAGGGCCTTATCCGTCCATGTATGGAATATGCTTTATATGTCTGGGGGGTTCCACTCATACCGCTCTTCTAGACAGGGTGGAATCAAAAGGTTTTCATCTCATCAACTCCTCTCCTCTGACTGACTGTCTTCTGCTCTCTCTCTCATTGCTGCACTGTTGCATCTCTAGCTGTCTTCTACCACTATCTTCATGCTAACTGCTCTTCTGATCTTGGTAACTGCATGCCTCCCCTCCTCCCGCGGCCTCACTGTACAAGACTTTCTTCTTTCTCTCACCCCTATTCTGTCCACCTCTCTAATGCAAGAGTTGACCGGTATTCTCAGTCATTCATCCCTTTCTCTGGTAAACTCTGGAACTCCCTGTCTGATTCTGTATTTCCACCTTCCTATGACTTGAATTCCTTCAAGAGGGAGGTTTCAAGACACTTATCCTTCAATTTTTTACTACCATTTTGGACCCTTTCCTGGGACTGGC
>NC_087159.1:23917500-23952500 GCF_035594125.1 Scylla paramamosain | reverse complement strand
TTTATTTATTTATTATTATTATTATTTTTTATTTTACAGAATCCTGTTCTTCATCCTCTCAACATGGCCATACCATCTCTGTTTTTTTCTTCACCTATTCCACCATAATTTGTGTTGTCTGCACTGGTGCTCATATAGTATCTCCCATACACTCATTCTCCCATCTAGTCATTTGTGATGCCTCTCACAAATAACTCAATTCATAGTATGTACTCTTGATTGTTGTGTCATATATTGTGTTCAGGTGTGTTATTCAGGATAATACAGTGGAACCTCGGTTACTGAACATCTTCCTTTCCAGACAACTCGGTTTTTTAACAAAAATTTTAACTCATAATTTCTTCGGTTGCCGTACCATAATTCAGTTTTCAAACAAAGTTTCTTGATTTCAAATACTACAAGATGCATTAAAAGCTGCCATTTATTGCCATTTATTACTAATTTATAGTTTCTATAAATATTTCCTTCATTTTTATATACTTGGAGGAAAGACACAGAGGGTAAGACTAATTCAATCTTTGAGATAAGTTAAATGTGATCCAGCAGAAGAACCTCAATGTAAACAAACAAGGTTCAGCACTCATGAGTAATCCTGAGCTTCCTGTGGCTTTCTTTATGGCCCACAACATCATCACTATTGAACAACTGCATTTTCCTTGTAGCTTTTCACAGCAGCAAGATGCCTAAGTGTTATGATCACCTTCATTTTGATGGTGAGTGGGTTGCTCCTCTCTGTGTCACTCTGTAAGGCTTCCCTCACTTGAATGGTGACAAAGAGAATGCCTGCATGGTCTAAATGATATCTTTTGATGAGTTTTGTGTCACTAAGTTCATTCAGTACATCCTTTGTGGATAAAAAATTCCTAAGCTGAAGATATTGTGGAGCGGCCATCTTAGCAGTAGGAGTGTCAGTCATTCTAAGACATGGTGGACGGGTGTCTGAGAACGGATTAATCTGTTTTACATTGATTCCTATGGGGAAAATAGTTTCAGTTTTCAAACATTTCGGATTTGAACGGCTTTCAGGAATTAATTAAGTTCAAAAACTGAGGTACCGCTGTACTATTCTTTAGCTTTCTCATTGTCTGCATGCTTATATTTCTCCCTGAATTTTGTCATTGTTATTGCTTTTTTAGTACTATTTTTTATATTATTGCCTTTGAGTATTTGTGAAATACAAGTAAATGCTGTAGCTGTGAAAACAATTAAAACCTAGAAGCAGCAAATAGAAAATCACAGAGATATAAACATATGTGAGTAATCTATGATGTTTGGTTAACAGAATTGTCTAGGCTCTAGAGTGTATTCTTTTAAGGTTGGAAAGAATAGACTGTAGTTAATATTACAGCACTGTTTTACATTGTGAGATCTAAAGTAGGTGGCATAAAAAAAAACAAAAAAAAAACATATGATTATGAACATTTATATAGCCACCAGTGTAAGATGTCATGAGTTCAGTAATATCCAGGTGTAAGATGTCATGAGTTCAGTAATATCCAGGTGTAAGATGTCATGAGTTCAGTAATATCCAAGTGTAAGATGTCATGAGTTCAGTAGTATCCAAGCATAAGATGTCATTGTATGGTCATGCCATGGCAGTTCAGTTGTGCTCGTGAAGGCTTCTTGTTTGCAACTCTTGCTTCATGGGCTGCCTTGCTCTATTTTCAGTTTTATGATGCAGCTCCCCATGCAGCTACAGCTGGCATCTCCATCAGCACGGGAATGGGTCACCCGTCAGAGGGAAAATGTTCGTCCCTGGACAGTGTTTTTCAGCACCCAGAAGTACAAGGTAAGCAGAACAGAGGCCAATTTATATTAATGTGTCTTTCCTTGATCTGTGTTTTGATTTCAGTTGATGATAAGGCTTTGTGAAAATTAGAGAATAACAGTTACATAGAACACAAACTTTAGAATAATTTGATGTGGCTGAAATACATGAATTCCAGAAGATGAGTTAAAAAAAAATTAAAGTTATTTGGACAAATGAGAGAAATAGCAGGGAGTGCTGTAAAAAAAAAGTGAAATTCATGACCCACAGGCCTCATCCACTAATTGAGCAATAGTCTCTCAACACACTCATTATCCAAGAACTTTTTAGCCAGTAAGACAGTTTTTGTTCATTATAGATGAATTCAGAAATAAATAAGTAAATAAATAAACAGGATCTTTGAATAGAGAAGTATGTGATGGCCATGGTTTGTGATGAGATCTGTAATAAATATTTTCTTATGTAAGAGGGGCACTGGCCATGGGCAAAAAAAAAAAAAAAAAGCCAAATGAGGTGCCTGTCCCTAAAGAAAGGTCAAAAGTATCATCCAAAATGGGGGATAAGTGTCTTGAGACTTCCTTCTTGAAAGAGTTCAAGTCATAGGAAGGAGGAAATACAGAAGCAGGCAGGGAATTCTAAATTTCACAAGTAAAGGAATGAATGATTGAGAATAGTAGTTAACTATTGAGAAAAAACTGGCAGAGACAACTCAGAATGCCTAACTTCATAGAAGCTGTTTTAGCAAGAGATGAGATGTGAAGTTTCCAGTTTAGATTATAAATAAAGGACAGACTGAGGATGTTCAGTGAAGAAGAGGGGGATAGACGAGTGTCTTTGAAGAAGAGAGGATAGTTGTCTGAAAGGTTATGTCGAGTTGACAGATGGAGGAGTTGAATTTTTGAGGCATTGAACAATAATAAGTTTGCTCTGCCCCAGTCAGAAATTTTAGAGAGATCAGAAGTCAGGCGTTCTGTGCCTTCCCTGCATGAATTGTTTACTGCAATCAAAGCTTTGTGCCAGACTCTATCAAAAGCTTTTGATATGTCTAAGGTAACAGCAGAAGTTTCACCAAAATCTCTAAAAGAAGATGACCAAGACTCAGTAAGGAAAGCCAGAAGATCACCAGTAGAACAGCCTTGACAGAACTCATACTGGTGGTCATCTAGAAGGCTGTGAAGTGATAGGTGTTTAAGAAGCTTCCTGTTGAGGATAGATTTAAAACCTTTAGATAGGCAGGAAATCAAAGCAATAGGATGGTAGTTTGAGGGATTAGAATGGTCACTCTTCTTAGGAACAGGCTGAATGTACACAAAGTTCCAGCAAAAAGGAAAGGTCGATGTTGATAAAATAGAGTTGAAAGAGTTTGACTAGGCAAAGTGCAAGCACAGAGGCACAGTTTCACAGAACAATAGGAGGGACCTCATCAGGTCACAAAGCATTCCAAGGGTTTAGGCCAGTGAGAGCATGGAAAACATCATTGCGAAGGATTTTAATGTGTAGCATGAAGTAGTCAGAGGATGGAGGAGAGGGAGGAACAACCCCTAAATCATCCAATGTAGTGTTTTTAACAAAGGTTTGAGTAAAGAGTTCAGCTTTAGAAATAGATGAAATGGCAATGGTGTCATCAGGTTGAAATAAAGGAAAGATGAAGAAGCAAGGTTATTGGAGATGTTTCTTATTTGGCTAGGTGCCAGAAGTCATGAGGGGGGTTAGATCTTGAAAGATTTTGACATTTTCTATTAATAAAGGAGTTTTTGGCTAGTTAGAGAACAGACTTGGCATGATTCCAGGCACATGAGATTCAGGTGATGGAAGGCTCAAGTACCCTTTGTGTGCCACCTCTCTATCATGTATAGCATGAGAATAGGCTGTGTTAATCCAAGGTTTAGAAGGTTTAGGTTGAGAGAAAGAGTGAGGAATGTCTGCTTCCATGCTAGACACTTTCATCTCTGTTATGTGCTCAGCACACAGAGACAGGTCTCTGACATAGAAGCAATAGTCATTCAAAGGAAAATCAGCATAATACCTCCTCAGGTGCCCCCAATTAGCAGATGCAAAACCCCAGAGGTACCTCCACTTTGTGGAATCCTGAGAAGGGATTGGAGCACTAAGACAAGATACAGATATGAGATTGTGATCTGAGGAGCCTAACAGAGAAAATAGGGTAGCAGCATAAGCAGAAGGATTAAAGGTTAGGAAAAGGTCAACAATGTTGGTCATATCTCCAAGACAGTCAGGAATATGAGTAGGGTGTTGCACCAGTTGCTCTAGGTCTTGAAGGATAGCAAAATTAAAGGCTAGTTCACCAGGATAGTCAGTGAAGGGAGAGAAAAGCCAAAGCTGGTGGTGAACATTGAAGTTTCCAAGAATGGATATCTCCACAAAAGGGAAGAGAATCAGAATGTGCTTCACTTTGGAAGTTAAGTAGTCAAAAAAAAATTTAGTCAGAGGAGTTAGGTGAGAAGTATACAGAACTGATAAATTTAGTTTGAGAGTGACTCTGTAGTCATGGTCAGGTGGTGGAAAACTCAGAAGATTCAAGAACATGGGTATGAGAGCAAGTTAAGCCATTGCGCGCATAGATGCAACATCCAGCTTTGGATTGAAAATGAGGATAGAGAAAGTAGGAGGGAACCAGAAAGGGGCTACTGTCAGTTGTCTCAGACACCTGTATTTCAGTGAGGAAAACATGGGATTTAGTAGAGGGGAGGTGGTGTTCTACAGATTGAAAATTAGATCAAAGATTGTGAATGCTGCAGAAGTTTATGAAGAAGAAGGTATCAAGACACTTCCAGAAGGGCAGTCTGACCTGGGGACATTTGTGGTCCCTTCCTCAGATGGGGATTCTGAGGCTGGTGTAGGAGTCACTATGATAATTTTGAATTTTGAGTGAAGGGCGTGTGTGTGTAATTAGGTTCATGTAGTTTTTTGTGAAGAAAGAGAGTTGTCTTTAGAGGAGAGGAGTTAATAAGACAAAATGCTTTTGATTCCACCCTGTCTAGAAGAACGGTATGAGTGGAACTCCCTCATATATGTGAAACGTATACTGTGCGTGGACAGATGAGGACCCTGTACAGAGTTACCATGTGGTGGGTGATAAAAGCAGATGGAGAGTACCTAACTTCATAGAAGCTGTTTTAGCTAGAGATGAGATGTGAAGTTTCCAGTTTAGATTATAAGTAAAGGACAGACTGAGGATGTTCAGTGTAGAAGAGGGAGACAGTTGAGTGTCATTGAAGAAGAGGGGATCATTATGTGGAAGTTTGTGTTGAGTTGATAGATGGAGGAATTGAATTTTTGAGGCATTGAACGGCACTAAGTTTGCCCTCCCCCATTCAGAAATTTTAGAGAGATCAGAACTCAGGCATTCTGTGGCATCCCTGTATGAGTTGTTCAGTTTCTGAAAGGTTGGATGTCTGAAAAGACCTGGAAAAGTGCAGAGTGGTATCATCAACATAAGGAGTGGATGAGGCAAAAAGTTTGGCTTTAAAGGTCATTGATGAATAATAGGAAGAGAGTGGATGATAAGACAGAACCCAGAGGAACACCACTGTTAATAGATTTAAGAGAAGAACATTGACCATCTACCATAGCAGCAAAAGAATGGTCACAGAAAACTTGAGATGAAGTTACAGAGAGAAGGATAAGAGCCATGGGAAAATAGTTTGGAAATTAAAGCTTTGTTCCAGACCTTATCAAATGCTTTTGATATGTCTAAGGCAACATTGAAAGTTTCACCAGAATCCCTAAAGAAGGTGACCAAGACTCAGTAAGGAAAGCCAGATCACCAATAGACCAGTCATAATAGGACCCATAGTGATGATCATATTTAAGGGTGTGAAGTGACAGATATTTAAGACTCTTCTTGTTGAAGATAGATTCTGAAACTTTAGAGAGGTAGGAAATTAAAACAATAGGACAGTAGTTTGAGGGATTAGAGCAGTCACCCGTTTTAGGAACAGGCTGAATGTAGACAAACTTTCAGTACTGGCCCTAACATTCCTGCTTTCATTCAGAATTCAAGTACCTCATTCTTGCCTCAATCTTCCAGGCCATTCACACTCAGTCCCACTCATTTGCATACTTACCACCTGACTGGCTTTTGGCAAACATTAACCCTTTATTTTAGACAGATAACTGGACTGACCCTGCCAACTATTACCCCATCTCACTGACATCAATTTCTTGCAAAATTTTAGGTCACAAAATACATGTACATAAAATTAATCACCTTGACACAAAGAAGATCCTTAATGACACACCAGTTCTCATCTTTGACATTCATGTGAATCGCAACTCTCTACTACATTTTATGACATTGTAGGACAGCATTTTGACCAATAAGACATTAAATAAGTAGATGCTGTTGTACTCAATTTTCTCAAAACTTTTGACAAAGTCCTCCACAAAGGATTGACACATAAATTAAAATACCATTGTATCTCTTCACTGGATCACTGCATTTTTGACAAACAGGACTCAACTTGTTCTACTCAACAGTTCTTCATCTGACGCTGTTCCTGTTTCTCCAGGTGTTCCTCAAGGCACTGTTCTAGTTACCTTACTTTTCTTACTATACTGTATATCAGTGATCTTCCCCACCTTATTTTTATACTAGACTTTTTGCAGATAAAAGTTTACTGTTTACATAGAGTAGTAAAGACCAGTGGTGATTGTAGACCTGGATCCCCTCCAGCAGTGGGAGCATGCCTGGCAAATACATTTTTGTCCTGACAAATGGAAACTGTTACATGTAATGTGGTCACACAATCCTATCCATCACACATACATTCTTCATAGTACACAAGTAGAATCAGTTCCCACACACAAATATCTTGGCATACATCCCTCCACCAGCCTAAAATTTGGTACCCTCATAAACTTCATCTGCTCAAAAACCGACTGAACACTGGGGTTCTTGAGGAGGAACTCACACAGCTGTACACAGGACATAAAATATGTAGCATACAATTCACCTGTTAGACCAACACTTCATAATGTGGAGAACATATTAACTTCAAGGCAGCCAGGTTCATTTCAAACAATGACTTATGAATGTTTAGCATTACAACACAAAACAGCAAATAAAAATGGATCACCTTTTCATATGTAGACAAGCGCACAGACTTATACTTATTTACAAAATCACAAATAATTACATAGACTTAGATACACATAAATACTTCCAAAGTATTGTGTTGTAGGATGGCAGGGTTTCAGTGTTAGTGAATACCCTCCCCAGTGAGAATTAGCACTGATTGGCGTTGGCCACTACTACCCTCATGCCTCATACCCATCCTGCACACCCACTGCACTCACAATCCAGCTTCATCAAAGTTCACCAAGATGCTTGTGAATTCACTGCTTTTCATTCAGTGTGCAGATATTATTTATAATTTATCCATAATTTTGCTGCACTTCCATTTGTCACTGACAGATGGTGAGGGGTAGGAATAGGGAAGGGTGCTTTGAAGGGCATTGGCACACATGTCTTAATCCTTTGGAGGTCAGGAGACCACTTGGCCCTGTCTGTGTTGCTTCTCCTGTTTTCATGTGCCACAACTTGAAGTGAACTGTGCAACACAGACTTGATTTTCCAGGACACCTTGGACAATAGTATATTTTGCTTGTCAAACCTCTCATGTGGGACTTGGGCATGAATCAATTTTTAATCTTTTAGTGGTTTTGGTGGTTGGTTCTTTTCATTTGCTTCTCATGTTGAATGAAAGCCTCAGCACCATGACTGTATTCAAGAAATCACTGCTTACTAACATCTATTATATAATTAAGGAATTTCTGAACAATAAATGAATTCTGGAGGATGCAATGAATGCAAGTTTTATGAACCACACAAGAGTCTTCTTTTGAAAGGCACATGGTTCTAGTAGCTGATCAGCTAATTCTACACATCCCATTTTATCATTATATTTTTTTCAGTCTTCCGCCGTTTTTTTTTTTTTTTTTTTTTTTTTTTTTTTTTTTTTTTTCCTAGGATACAGTTTTCTTACTAAAATATCTCTTGCATTTTTAACAATGTTTACTGTTTACTTGGTGATAAGAAATGTATTTTTTCTTGTCCTGATGCTTTACAAGTACATAGGATACTACCTTGTCTAGCAAACAATGATGTCTTTCTGGTTTCTCACTTATAATGCTCTTGGGAGGCCCTTTTCACTTCACACAATAGCTGTCATTATAGTTTTACAAGTTTGTAAGTAATTATATATTCTGTGAAGTATACCATTTATTTGTCATTACATGTCATCCTTGATATAATAAAGTCTTCATCAAATAGACAACAGTGTCTTCCAATGCTTTTAGGTGTGCAGGTATGAGATGATCTATCTTATTTTTTATTTTATTTATTTTTATTTATTTATCTATTTTATTTTATTTTATTTATTTATTTATTTATTTTTTTTATTTAATTTAATTAATTAATTAATTTATTTATTTATTTACTATTTATTTTTATTTATTTATTTTTATTTATTTATTTATTTATTATTATTTTTTTTTTATTTATTTATTTATTTTTTTGCAGTAATAATATTTCAAATTCCACAAGTAACCTTTCCATGTATTACCAGAAGAGCAAAGTATGTTTTTTGCACCAAGGTTTTATACACTATCTAAAAGTAAGTCTCTTCCATAAAATCAAGGCCATATCAACAGCAGTGTGCTTGTGTGGTTATACAATTGACATACACTTCTCCCTTGGTAGATCCAAAAATAGTTTAATCCCAGTACATTATTATTATTTTTTTTTTTTCTTTTACACTAGAGATGGAAGAAAGCCTGAGGCATCTCATAACTGTAAGAAATTTGTTTATGCTCATTACTTTGTTACAAAATATTTGACGTGCCTATTCATAGAACATCACTAATCCAGTTCTGAGAAAATTGCATTTGAACATTGGTATTTTCATCCACAATAAAGATGTAGGAATGGTATTTGTTTCATTAAAAACCCATAATGTTTTGAAGAAATAAAAGATCCTAGGATCACAATTTCTCAAGGTCTGAAATAAAAGGCAGACATAATTAATATCAGTAAAACTGCTATGTTGATCTTGAAACCATAATATGCATACTATAAAAAAAATTTTAATGTCTTCATTTGAATGTCTTCATATTAAGAAATAATTCCTTAATATGACCTAAGGAAATTATGCTGATGATAAATAATGGAACCATAGATATCATCCACTCATAGCTTATTTATTAATGGGAAAAATTTACTTTATTTTGATGGAAAGCTAGTTCACTTCCCTGATTTACACAATCTGAAAGGGATGTCATGCAGATTCAAGGGATGAGTGTATCATATACATTATGCCATGAGAATATTGAATTAATTCTCATTTTATATGTTTTTTGTTTTATTCATCTATTATGTTGATAGGCAGTTTTATTGTATTTATTATTTTTTCCAGCTACCACTTAACGCCCAGAGATGGAGCAAACGTATGATCAAGAATATCGAATACTTCCAGTCAAACTATATGTTTGTCTTCATCGTCCTTATTCTTTATTGCCTGTGAGTATCTTACTTTGGAGCTTGAGTTGTATAGCACTGTATGGTTTTGGTAGCCATTTTGCCCATGATTGTTGTAAGTAATGGAAGAACTTGGGAAGAAAACAAGAAAATCTAGATAGCATCTATATTTTATTCATTTTCTTTTATTATTTTCTCTATGTTCTCTTCCTGAATTTTATATGAGTGAACAGAAGTGGGAATATTTTAGGTATTGTCATGTCATCCATTTTGTATGGCTGTGAGGCATGACCATTTCCTGTCAGTTTATTAATATATAGTACAGGTTGCAGTTTGTGGCATCATAGTTAAGTTTTTTGAGTGCTATTAGGAAGGTACTACTATTTAACAACTCAGACTTTGCCATATCATAGCCATAGCCTTCATGAAGCTTCTTGAGTACAGTAGTTGTCTACTTGTTTGGTTACTGAAGTGTTAATATAAAATTATTTACAAATGATAGTACATTCAGGTCTCTGCAGACATGGAGATTCGATTCTGCTATCATCCCATGTTAGATGTGATTCATGTTAGAGTTTTAATTAAAGAAATAGGAGAAAATAACCTTAGTCCTGACCTGCCTGAGACAGGCCTCAAAAAATTTTTGATATTTCTAGAGTATCTTTAACATTGTTTTCCTACTTATAACTGAAGGTAATGAGTACATAGGAGTTCATAAAAAAATCTAAAGGATAATGAATAAAAACTGGTACAGTACAGTAACAACCATTTAAAAATTATGCTGAGTCCATCCTTCTCTTCACTAAATTAGCATCATTGTATATGGTGGCAGCGGCGGCTGCAGACCACCCATCTCACATCACTTTAGGTGGCAAGGCTGGCGGCAGTGGCAATGGTGTTCTTGCTCTCCCAACAGTATTACTCTACTTCACATTATGGACTTCACTGCAGCTTGTTGCAGCCCATCCCTGCATTAGACTTTAAAGTCCCTGTGTTAGACTATGTCTTGTAACCAAACTGACCCCCTGTGTTAGACTCAATTCATGTTAGAATATTGTGCATTAGCAGCGACCTGGCTACATATACCTTTGCCAGCTAGGGAGAAGCCAGTATCCACTTACAGGTGTCTGCTGCTTGCCCAGCAGCTATTCCCCCACTGAAAGATCTTAAGCTTAAAGTGACAAATCTTCAGAAAGGACTGAGATCACACACCACACACCATGACAGTAAGGCCACAATCCCTTGCAATACATCCTGTATCTACTTACTGCTAGGTGAACAGGGGCTTCTCATTAAGAGGCTCACCCATCTGCCTCTGTGCCTGGGATTCCAACTTTGGCCTTCTTGGTTGTGAGCCAAGCATACTAACCACTACACTATATGGTGTATGTGTGTGTGTCCTTACCTAATTGTATTTTTATAGGATTGAGTCAAAGTATTACTGAAAACTTCTAAAGTTCATCACTGTTTCCTTTGTTGTGTGTGTGTGTGTGTGTGTGTGTGTGTGTGTGTGTGTGTGTGTGTGTGTGTGCGTGTGTGTTTACCTAGTTGTAGTTTACGGGAGGGGAGTAATCTCATAATAACCCGTCACTGTATCTATCCAGTTTGGTCTTAAAGGCATGGACAGTTACAGCATTGACAACGTCTTCACTGAGTTCATTCCATTTGTTCACACTTTTGTGAGGAAAACTATACTTTTTGATGTCTCTTCTACAGTTAACTTTCTTCAGCTTCTTACTGTGTCCCCTTGTGCTCTATGTCTAAAGTTAAAAAACATTCTTTGTCCACATTTTCCATACCATTTATCATTCTATAGATGTTTATTAAATCCCCTCTCTCTCTCTCTCTCTCCCTCTTATTTTGAAGGGTAGGAATTTTCAATATTCTTAATCTCTCTTCATAGGTCGACTTACTCAACTCCAGAACCATCTTAGTGACTGCTCTTTGTACTCTTTCAAATTTTATAATATTCCTCTTTATATGGAAAGACCACACCACTGCCGCATATTCTAATCTTGGTCTTATCATGGAAATCAACAACTTTTTTATCATTCCTTCATCTAAATATGAGAATGCCATTCTTATTCTTTTTAACAAATTCATTGTCTCTCCAGTAATTATATCAATGTGTCTGTCTGGAGTCAGATTTTCAGTAGCTGTTACTCCCAAATCCATTTCCTTTTTAGATTTCAGTAACTTCATACCATCCATCTCAAGGTGATATTGTATTCTTTTCTTACTCTTACCAAACTCCATTACTTTACATTTACTTAAATTGAATTTTACTCCATCTATTTATCTTTTTTAAATCATCCTGCATTACCATACAGTCATTTACATTTTCTACCCTTCTCATCAGCTTAACATCATCTGCAAATAAGTTCATATAACTCTATTTCTTCATTTATATCATTCACATATGTTACAAACATTATCGGTCCCAACACTGACCCCTGTGGGACACCACTAGTTACTTTCAGCCAAGATGAATTCTGGTCTTGTATTACTGTTCTCTTCACTCTATCATCCAGATAATCCTCCATCCACTCCAGCAGTCCTCCTCCAATTTCTCCATAATTTTTTGTCTTCCATAGCAATCTTCGGTGAGGTACTTTGTCAAACGCTTTCTTCAAGTCTAAGTAGACACCATCCACCCATCCATCTCTCTCCTGTACAGTATCAATTACCCTGTGTGTGTGTGTATTTACTTGGATGTATTGTACAAGACACGAGCCAAAGCTCATTTTGTCCTGTCTCCATAACCATATTTATCCAGTTTCTCTTTAAACATGTGTACACTGTTTGCTGCAACCACCTCTTCCTTCAAATCATTCCTTATTTCAAATAGTTCTATACAGGAAGCTGCATTTTTTGATGTTGCTTGAGGATCTACTCTTCCTTATTTTCTTTCCATGTTCCCTCAACCCTCTCTCTCCCTCTTACATCTGTCATACCAAGTCATTTCTGTCTATTCTGTTTATATTGTTTACTAATTTGTATATTGCTATCAGGTCTCATTTTTCTCTTTTTTCTTGTAGTGTTGGTAATCCAGTCTCTTTAAGTCTTTCTTCATAGCTTCAGACTTTCAGTTCTGGTACCATCTTTGTCAATATCCTCTATATTCTTTCCAGTTTTCATATATCTTTTTTTTCTATGTGAAGCCCAAACTATTGCTGCGTATTCCAATTTAGGACATATCATGCTTGTTATGATTTTCTTCATTACTTCTTTATCTAAATAGTTAAACACCACCACAATGTTTGTTAACAAGACATATGTAGAGCTGAATATTCCATTTATGTGTCTTTCAGGTGATAATGTGTCCTTAATCATTACTCCCAAATCTTTTTCTTTGTTACTTTTCCTTATTATTTCTCTTCCAATCTTGTAATTCCATGAAGGTCTCTTTTTACTTTTTTCTTATTTCCAACATGTGGCATTTTCTGGCATTAAATTCTAGTTTAAACCTTTGGTTCTATGCATGTATCTTGTCAATATCCTTTTTTAACTCCTTGCAGTCATTTTCATCCTTTGTTATTTTCATTATTTTTGCATTATCAGCAAACAGGTTTATATAACTATTTAGATCCTCTGTCTTATCATTTACATATAATTGAAACATAATGGATGCCAACACAGAGCATTGCAGTACCCCACTTGTCACTCTGCGCCAACTTGATTTTAGTGTCTGATTTGATTACTGTTCTCATTTCCCTCCCTTGTAAATAATCCTCCATCCATCTCAATGTTACTCCCTTTAGTCCTTCTCTATACTCTAGCTTCTACATAAGGCTTTTGTGGGGAACTTTATTGAATTATTTTATGAGATCCAGGTATACCAAGGTATATCAACCCATACATCCCTCTCTTGTGCTCCATCTATTACTCTCGTGTATAAGCTCAGTAGATTTGTGACACATGATCTCCCTTTTCTGAATCCAAATTGCTTTTCTGTAATTATCTTTTCATCTTCTAGATATTCCATCCATCTATCTTTAATTCCTATTTCACAAAGCTTGCTTACAATACTTGTTAGTGACACTGGTCTGTAATGTAACAGTCCCATTTTATTTCCCCCTTTGTATATTGGGACTATGTTAGCTCTTTTCTATTCCCTTGGTACTTTTCTTCTTTCAGTGAGTTGTTAATTATATCACATATGGGTTCCTCCATTTGTTCTCTACATTCTTTTAATATCCATCCATTTACTTGATCTGGTCCCATAGCTTTTCTAACATCCAGCCCTTCCAGCAGTTTCTTTATTTCTTGTCTCTTTATTTGTATCTCCTGTATCCCCTCATTCTGTGATATCACTTTCAATGCCACAAAATCGGATTCCTTTGTAAACACAGATTAAAAACTCATTCATTAGTTCACTCATCTCCTCAGTAGTTTCATAAGTTCTTCCATCTCTTTTTAACTTGTTTATGTCATCCCAATGTTTAATTTTTTCATTCACATATCTGTAGAAGAGTTTGGGCTCTCCCTTGCATTTTCTTACAATGTCACTTTCAAAGTTTTTTTCTTTTCTTCTTATTATACCATATTCATTCCTTGTCTTTCTGTATTCTTACCTAGTATCTGTGTTCAATATTCTCATCATTTTCCTCCATGCTCTGTCCTTTTTCTTTTTTGCTTCTACTTCTATATTTCCCATTTTTCACTATAACTTGGCATAAACTGTTGCACCCCCATCTCTATACTTGCTCAAAAATATCTCATATTTTTCTTCCACTACTTTACCTTCAACTAGCTCTTTCCATTTAATTTTTCCATGAAATTTATTAAGCTCTTTAAAGTTTCCCTTAACATAGTTCTGTCTCCCATTCCTAAATTGTTCATTCCTGTGCAACACTGTTTCCTTTTGTAGTACTATTTCTATTGTCATGTGATGACTTCTTCCCTTTAGACTTAGATTGATTGATTGATTGATTGATTGATTTATTGACCACAGGGAAGTACACACCAATAAACACATTAAAAAATAGTCCAAATTACAAATATACAGAGGAAATTTTTGCAACTACGATATTGAAAATATATCATCGAAAATAAAATTGTTGCATAAAAACAAAACACAACTCATAAAAACCTGACATAGCAACCAAATAAAAACAAGACACATTATAAAAATAAAACAGCAGAATGTAAATAATTAGACAAGAAATTCATTGAAAATATTTAAAACCCATAAAAGACATGTGTAAAAACTAAATTGTAATCCTATACGTTTATATAAAAAACAAGAATTTATCCAAACAACCCCTTTTTTTTTTTATGCAAACACATCCAACATTAATATAAAGGCAATACTTCATGTACAATTCTACAAACATTTATATAATCAGATCTATCAACAAATAAATTACTATCTGTCGTTACATTATTTCTTTCTCTAACGTGACTGGAAATAGGACAATTTTCAAGAACGTGTATCTCCGTTTGAATCATACCACACGAACACAATCTTTCCTCCATGGGAAGACGACCCCTTCCTCGCCGATTCCAGTGTCCCTTTTCAACTGCCAACGAGTGTGAAGACAGACGTAACCTTGTCCAGGACACTCGTTCCAATTCATTAACTTTAACGTTTTTTATGTAAATGTCATGCACTATTAGTTCACTATTAACAGATTTATAAAAACTTAGCCTGTTTGATACTGAAATTCTCACACGGATCTTCACCTCAACCATTGCACTGTGCACATCGTCATTGTCGACAGAGATCAAATCCGTCATATACCTGGACACAACATCATTATACCTTAGTGCCGCCTTGACATTGTGTTTCTTTTTGTCCACATTTTTTTAAAGAATTTTCTTTGTTTTGCCTTAACCAGTGCACAGACTGGGGCATGCCCAACTCTACCACGCAAACATCATTGTTCGTCATTTTTCTTACGCCAAGAAGTTGCTTTATACACCATTTATACTGTTTTTCTATAGGCTTCGTGACTCCATTGAGCCAGGATTCACAACTGTACAGTAGCGACAGCATAAATGCAGCATCAAATATTTTTTTCTTAACTATAAATGGCACATCATTATTCTTATTAATGAAAGATATAAATTTCAAAGTATGGCACATCTTCATATTAGCATGTAACTTAATTGCAGTTGATGGAGAGCCATCATCAGTAAAGGGACTTCCTAGATAAATGTTGTGATCACAACAACTAATAACCTTATTCTCACTAGTTATATTTTCCTTATCTTCCTTATCTCCATTCAACACCATAAATTTCATCTTGTTATCATTAATGATCATACCACAAGTGCTGCAAAACTCTTGTAAAATTTTTATCTTACTTTTCATTCCATCTCGAGTTGTTGATAACAGTATAGTGTCATCCATCATGACTAAAACATGCAACCATGCAAGGAAACCATCCACAGGACATCGTTGTTTTAACATTTGTATCATTTCATTAACAAAGGATAAACAGTATACAAGATGTGGGTGAGCCTTGACGCACACCAACAGTGGTTGCGATGACAGCAGTTCCCACCACACTATTTGTACATCTATACATTGCAGCCAAAGCTAAGAGCATAGTAACACCACATCCCATTCTCTTCAACGACATAAACAAATCAAACCTCGGTACACAATCATAAGCTCTACTGAAATCCACAAATGTAATAAATAGCTTCAGTTTTTTCCTTCAAATAATATCCATCAACACTAAGTGTTACCAGATGTTCCACACATCCTCTTCCTCGCTGACTCCCTGTCTGTTCCCGGTGAGGCACAAACCACAATCAATACTTGGTCTACTTTCTGGGGCTTTTGTAAACACTAAGTCCAACTGTGATGGTTTTTCTTCTCCTCTGCATCTTGTAGGCTTGTTCACCCACTGTCTCATTGTATTCACTATCATGTTATGCATAAGTTCTTCGCTCCATGACCTGACATTTTCTTTCACTTCCATCTCCTCCCAGTTAATTCCTTTAGTGTTGAAGTCACCTACTAAGAACACTTTGCTACTTTTCCTTATATTTCCTCTATGCCATTTACTTCTAGTTGCATAGTTTTATATCTATTGGTCTCCCATGCATTAGTTTTAGTGGTATGTACAGCACAATAACTCCTTTTCTCACTTCCTTTGATCTTAATAACAACACTCAAAGTTTCCATCATTCCATCACTATATTCCACTTCCTCAACAACAATATCTTCTTTTACCAATATTATCACTCCTCTTCCTCCTCCCTTTCCTTTTCTGTCTCTCTTCCATATGCTTCCATGGAACTTTATTGAATGCTTTTTTGAGATCCAAGTATACCACATCAACCCATATGTACCTCTCTTGCACTCCATTTATTACTTGTGTAGAAGATTTGTGACACAGGATCTCCCTTTCCTGAATCCAGATTGCTTTTCTGTAATTATCTTTTCCTTCCTATGCCTTCCTTTTGCAAATTTCATCTTTATTTCCTCTTTTAGTTTGGTTTCTGTTAAACATGGCACATCTGGTTTATTGTTCTTTAGGTAGTAGTCTTAGTGTGTGTGTGTGTGTGTGTGTGTGTGTGTGTGTCCTTGGCTAATAGTATCTGCAGATTATTCCTTGGAGATATGGGTGACAAACCCCTTCCTTTGATGCTATGAACATAAGAAAATAAGGAAAGCTGCAAGAGGCCATCATGCCTACATATGTCAGTTTCTGTATGAAATGTACCTACCACTTTCCACCTTTCATCCTTATCCATAAATTTGTCTAATCTTTTAAGGCTCCCTAATGATTTGGCAAAACAACTGAGTTTGTTCTATTCATCTACCACTTTTAATTCCTTCCTATCTCTTTCTTGAACCTAAATTTTTCAAGCTAGAACCCATTATTTTTTGTTCTATCCTGATTACTGATCTGGAAAATTTTGCTCACATCACCCTTCTTATATCACCTATACCATTTAAAAAACCCTATCAGGTCTCCTCTTAACCTTTTCCCCCCTGTAAGGAATATAAATTTAAAAGTTTCAGTCTCATTTCATGAGGAGTACCCCTCATCCCCTATATTCTTTTAGTCATTCTCCTTTATACTGATTCTAATAGACCTATATCATTCCTGTAATACAGGGGCCAGAAATGCACAACAGTTTAGATGAGGTCTGACCATCACCAAATATAACTTTAATATTACTTTGTAACTTCTACTTTTAATGCTCCTAAAAATCAATCTAATACCTGATTTACTTTATTTCTTGCCTGTATGCATTGTTTTCCTAGACAGAGATCAGAGCTATCTGTAACTCCTAAATAATTTTTGTTCTCTGAACTTACAGAGCTTGATAGTATAGAGCTATTTAGCATCTTATATATGATTCTTTGGTAAAATTTGTGATATTTTGCTATGGTTATGTTATTAATGAAGTCCATCCATGTTAATAAAGTCAAGTTGGTTTTGTGGGTTGTCAGTTAAAAGAACTCTCTCTCTCTCTCTCTCTCTCTCTCTCTCTCTCTCTCTCTCTCTCTCTCTCTCTCTCTCTCTCTCTCTCTCTCTCTCTCTCTCTCTCTCTCTCTCTCTCTCTCTCTCTCTCTCTCTCTCTCTCTCTCTCTCTCTCTCTCTCTCTCTCTCTCCATATAACTTATCCAGAATTATAATTTCACTCAGGTGGAGCATTGTAGGGATGGCATGGTCCTTCAAGAGGCACTGTGCAAAACTAAGTGTACCTGCACCAGTATGGAACTAATCACTAGTGCCCTGATAAAAATGTCTGAAAAGTTTTCAGGAACTCATAATTACATTTTATTTAAAAAGATCTTTCTGTTCTGTTCCATTGTGTTACTAAGGTGTTACAGGTATTCTTTTACTATAGTGATGTAGTATTTCTTTGTAACATATTGATTCTTTCATTTATTCCTGATTTTCAGTATCTTTTACTCCACAGGATCACTTCTCCATTGCTGCTACTGGCAATTGCTGCCTCCCTTGGGGCATGCTATATCCTGGCCCTTAAAAATGCTGAGAAGAAGATTGTAGTTGGAGGACATGAGGTATCCATGGCCCATCAGTATGCTGTTGTTGGGGTCCTCTCCCTTCCTGTGTTCTACATAGCAGGAGCTGGAGCTGCCCTTTTCTGGGTCTTAGGTATTTTTTTCTTTTCTTAAGTTGGTGTTTTAAATCATCATTTGTTGATGATATTTAGTGGCATATAGATATGTGTTCACACAATGTTTTTTGTAACAGATGATCCAAAGAAAATTAATTAATACTACTTTGCAAGGTAATTGTTATAAATATAATGTGTGAGAACTGTGCTCTTAAACTAAAAGAGGGATTGGCTATTTACAGTGATTTGTTTTTTTCATGAGGCACCTAACAAAGAGAATCCATTACAGTGCAGAAAGAATTGGATGCATCACTAAAAAAGATCAGTGCAATTCTTGGTTTTTACATATTAAACAAACAGTCTTTGATATGGGGATGGTATTCTACCATAAAAATAATTTTGTGATGTACTAGAAATCACTTGTTTGAATTGATTAATATCCAGGATTAATGCTTTTATTTTTATTAATTTTTAAGGCTGCACACATATATAAAATTATGAAAAATGTATACAGTAGATGCTCATGTATCAGGATTAGTTCAGCAAAGGACCTTACATATATGTGGTGTTTCAGGATATGCAGAAGTTTGTTTCCCCAACACTTTACAATTGAGAAATAACTCAAAATAAAGTTATTTGAGTAAGAAAAAGCAAAAAGCAAAAGTAACTCCAGCATACTGGAACTCTGATAAACACATATAAAATTATGAAAAATATATACAGTAGATGCTTACGTATCAGGATTAGTTCAGCCAAGGGCCTGTTGGATACGTGGAGTTTTAGGATACTCTGAGGTTGGTTTCCCCAACACTTTACAATTGAGAAATAAGCCAAAAATACAGCTATTAGAGTAAGAAAATAATGTTTCAAAGCACAAGCAACTCCAGCCATACTGGAACTCTGATAAACACTACAAACTTGCTGGATAACATCTCCAATACTCACGCCACAGCTGGGTTAGAGCAAAGTGGATTGGCCAAGTGGGAGAGGGAGGGAACGCATAGCAGGAAGGAGGAACAAGTAACACCGCCTGGCAGGATCTAGCAGTGGGATTGAGCATGTGGGTGATTTGAATTGTGGAAACCCAGCCACTCGCTTGGGTAATTTGAATTCCACACTCTGGTAAGACCTGAGAAGCTGGTCCAGATAGTGGTGAGTCCCAGATAGTGGCACTCCAGATATGGGAGCATTTACTGTATACATATTAACATTTATTCAAGTACAAAAACTTGAATGACTTCTGGCATCTTGCCAAAAAAATCTCCAATAACTTTGCTTCTCCTTCTTTCCCTCCTTTATTTCAACCAGATGGCACCACTGCTATCACATCTATCTTTAAAGCTGAACTCTTTGCTCAAACCTTTGCTAAAAACTCTACCTTGGACAATTCAGTGCTTGTTCTTCCCTCTCCTCCACTCTGACTACTTCATACTACCTATTAAAATTCTTCGCAGTAATGTTTTCCATGCCCTCACTGGCCTTAACCCTCGCAAGGCTTATGGACCTGATGGGGTCCCTCCTTTTGTTCTCCGAAACTGTGCCTCCGTGCTTGCACTTTGCCTAGTCAAAACTCTTTCAACTTTGTCTTTCAACATCTACCTTTCTTTCTTGCAGGAAGTTTACCTTCATTCAGCCTGTTCCCAAAAAGGGTGACTATTCTGATACCTCAAACTGCCATCCTATTGCTTTAATTCCCTGCCTATCTAAAGTTTTTAATCTATCCTCAACAGGAAGATTCTTAAACATCTATCAGTTCACAACCTTCTATCTCATCATCAGTATGGATTCCATCAAGGCTGCTCTACTGGTGATCTTCTGGCTTTCCTTACTGAGTCTTGGTCATCCTCTTTTAGGGATTTTGTTGAAACTTTTGCTGTTGCCTTGGACATATCAAAAACTTTTGATACAGTCTGGCACAAAGCTTTGATTTCCAAACTACCCTCCTATGGCATCTATCCTTCTCTCTAACTTTATCTCAAGTTTCCTTTCTGACTGTTCTATTACTGTTGTGGTAGATGGTCACTGTTCTTCTAAATCTATTAACAGTGATCTTCCTCAGGGTTCTGTCCTGTCACCCACTCTCTTCTTATTATTCATCAATGACCTAAACCAAACTTCTTGTTCTATCCACTCCTATGCTGATGATACCACCACTTTTCCACATCTTTTCATAGATGTCCAACCCTTCAGAAAGTAAACAATTCACAAAGGGAAGCCACAGAATGCTTGACTTCTGATCTTTCTAAAATTTCTGATTGGCACAGAGCAAACCTGGTATTGTTCAGTGCCTCAAAAACTCAATTCCTCCATCTATCATATCGACACAACCTTCCAGACAACTATCCCCTCTTACTCGATGACACTCAACTGTCCCCCTATTCTACACTGAACATCTTCAGTCTGTCCTTCACTTATAATCTAAACTGGAAACTTCACATCTTATCTCAAGCTAAAACAGCTTTTGTGAAGTTAGGCATTCTGAGACATCACCAGTTTTTTTCACCCCTCCATCTGCTAACTCTGTACAAGGGTCTTATCTGTCCATGTATGGAGTATGCTTCACATGTCTAGGGAGGTTACATTCATACCACTCTTCTAGATAGGATGGAATCAAAAGCCTTTTGTCTCATCAACTCCTCTCCTCTAACTGACTGTCTTCAACTTCTTTCTCATTGCCGCAGTGTTGCATCTCTAGCTGTCTTCTACCACTATTTTCATGCTAACTGCTCTTCTGATCTTGCTAACTGCATGCCTCCCCTCCTCCCGTGGCCTCGCTGCACAAGACTTTCTTCTTTCACTTACCCCTGCTCTGTCCATCTCTTTAATGCAAAAGTTAACCTGTATTTTCAGTCATTCATCCCTTTCTCTGGTAAACTCTGGAACTCCCTGCCTGCTTCTGTATTTCCACTTCCCTATGACTTGAATTCCTTCAAGAAAGAGGTTTCAAGACACTTATCCTTCAGTTTTTTACCCTCTTCTGGACTGAACTGTGGACCCTCTTCTGGGACACATTTTTTTTTTTTATTTTATTGGATTTTTGTTGCCCTTGGCCAGTGTCCCTCCTACATAAAAAAAAAAAAATCAACCAGCATCAAAACAGATGTGGCAGAATAGTTTAGCAGCACATGTTTCTTACTTTTTCTTTATTCTGCTTTCACATGCCTGAAGGTGGACTTGCCATTTTTTAATGAATATTCTTTATCTTTTTTGTTAATAATTATTTTGTACAGGCAGCATAACCTTACTACAAGACACAACAAATGTTGATAACATGGCCTGATTCATTGATCTCTGGTGTGCAGAAGTGGAAGCCAATTACAATTTTTTTTTTTTTTTTTTTTTTTTTTTTTTTTTTTTACAAAAAGTATTTCCTTCTCTCTCTCTCTCTCTCTCTCTCTCTCTCTCTCTCTCTCTCTCTCTCTCTCTCTCTCTCTCTCTCTCTCTCTCTCTCTCTCTCTCTCTCTCTCTCTCTCTCTCTCTCTCTCTCTCTCTCTCTCTCTCATATTCCCATAAAATGTGGTGATTTAGTACTATATCTTGTCATTCCCTTACCAGCACAGCACTCCAAGATTAAGTGATTTCTTCATTAGATAAATGTCTAAGGTTGCTGTTTTACATGTAGGTGATGCAAATATACCATAAATTACTAATTCCCTGGCCAGAAATCAGGGGTTGACCCATACTTGTGATTGACTTATACTTGAGGAAATACAGTATATATTTTTTATGATACTTTGGTTTATTCACTACTTGAACTAAGTATGGTCTCATTTCATTGAGAGACTGTATACAGGAGTTCAGATTACTGTTCAGGAGTAATGTGTTTTCTTGGGTCCAGATATGGATTAATTCACTTTCCATTATTTCCAGTAGAGAAAATAGTTTTGGAATCTGAACTTTCTGCAATCCAAACAGTCTCCTGAAATTAATTAAATTCAGATTCTGAGGCACCACTGTATATATATATATATATATATATATATATATATATATATATATATATATATATATATATATATATATATATATATATATATATATATATATATATTGTTATGACCACACTTCCCAGCCCCTTCACAAAGCTGCTGCACCTGGACTAGCTTCCCTGAACCACCTTGTATCGGGACTTAGTGCAAGGCTCAGATATGAGTGTACAAGGTCCCTTGTGACTCATGCACCCTTTTCACAACAGTCATAGCACCAGGTCACACTAATTGAGGTTGCCAGTCTGTTTTACTCACCTACAGACAAGGGAAATACTCTAATAACAATTACCATATTTGATGGCTCATAAGACGCACCTTTTCTCCAAAAAAAAAAGTCTCAGGAAATGAGCCTGCATCCTATGAGGCCAAGGTTCAGCATTGAGGCAGTGATTGGTGGTAAGTCTATGGCAACAGAGACTTTAAAATCAAACCCCAGACATCTTCCCACATGTAAACAGTAATGATTGGTACTACACCACAAAACAACTCTTTCTCTCAAGGTAACAGTATATAATAGGTCATACTTACTGGTAATTCACATAGAATGACACCAGTCAGGAAGAATTTGCTTAAGTGACCATGCACCACGCATTGCATGTACCAAAACAAACATGCAGTCAGTTATGCGCCGAACCTGGTGACACGGGCAAGCTTCACTGCGTTCTTTACAGTGTGATGCCGTTACTCCTTGAGGTAAGACACACTTTCATACAATTAAAATTGCACCTATCTTTTAACATTCTTATGAACAAACTTTATTACCCCTGTAGCCTCTCACAGTCTCTGCCTACGCCATATGCCAGGTACATGTTTACATCTCACAACAGGATTGGTATGTAGGCTATTAGCAAATATTAAAGTTTTTAAATGCAAAATATTGGTATCTAATAATGATCTAAATGCATGTGAGATGTGAGAGTCTTCAAATGTCAGGTGAAATCCTTCACCTCACATTCAGAGCTTAAATCTGCTCATTTATCTTTTTTTTTTTTTATTTATTTTTATTTATTTATTTTTTTTTTTATTTCAATGTCTGCCAAAATTGGGGTGTATCTTATGAGCCCATGCATCTTATGAGCCATCAAATATGGTAACTCCCACACCTGTGAAAGAATCGACAACCATGTCTAGGGAAAAACAATTATAACAAGCACTAACACATATCTGGTCAAGATATAGAACCCTGCTGGACAACTGCCCTCAGTAATAAGTCCTCCCACTGTCCAATAGTGTGTTATAGCCTCAAAACAAATAGTATCGTTTACTGCCTCCTGGATGGCAGGCATTATCAGGATCTGAGGAGGGAGTAAAATTACCAATTACTTAAGTCCTTTGTCCAAGCACCCTCCAAGAGCCTGACACAGTAGCATTTAACACTAAACAATCCCACTAACAAGGGACACAACCACAAATGAGTGCCCACAAACACACAGGAGGGTCATTCACCACTCACTGTACAAGAGCTCAGCCTGCACACACGCAGCCGAGGAGTCACTTCCCTGTGTATGGAGTGTGTATACGTAACTCTGGCAGACTACTATGGAGATTCCTATTCTATATAAGTAGGCTGGGGGATACAGCTGGTAATGACTCACTTATCCCCTTAAGGCAACTGACCCAACTAATTCTTATCCTGCCTTAGTCTCCATCAGATATTAGTGCTTGTCTCAATACGTCTGCTCTGTCTAAGTGGTAGGTAGTGACTGACTGTGGGAAAGTGCGCCAGTCTCCCTCTGTTAAGAAGGAGGGAGTACAAGGAAGTGTGGGGGGGTGACGATGCACATACGTACATATACCCGCCCACACAATGCTCCCTGCACTGTCTTATACAAATAAAACATTTTACTTCTGAAAATTCTAATGATCAAATTAGGGGGCCTAGATAAATACTGACTACTTTATTGTCAAGAGCAACTCCTCTACAAAAAACTGGGTGAGAATGGAGAAGTAAGGAAATTTACGTAGGGAATTTGAGTGATTGCACAGATATTATCTTAGGAACTTCAGGCTGGGTACCTACATGTCTTGGACGCATCTAAGTCTCATCCCTGGCTCTCTTCTCATGTCTATCTCATATTCTATATATGAGGTCCCCAGAGCCAGAGTGATGTAAGAGACCTCATGGTTGAAAATTTTTTTATTGCATTGCCTTCTCCAACCTTCCTACCATGACAGGAGAGAGTGCAGATGGCAGAATAGGGTAAAAAATCCAAGTGAAATTATCCATAGAACATTCTTGTTGCACGTGAGTAATAGCTATCAGTTGCTGGGACCAGAGAGAAGTAACTCCTTCACCACAAGCAGCACAGGAAGAGCTAGGCAATGACAGCTTGTGCTGCAAGTCGCGTATCACCTCAGGACACTTCCCAACCACCATGCCCACACACTTCACACACTCCCTTTCACACTATCCCTCCCTCCAGCCTGGTTGTTACAATTAAATGACAGGCTGCTGTCTTAATTTTGCTTTTACACAACATGTAAGCTTTTCATTATTATTGCGGACAACAGTGTACACCCTGAGGAGCCAGGACCTTCCAGAGGAAGAAAAATAAAATAAAAATATCGCTAAAAGATGAAGAAGCATGAGGGAAGCCTATGTGAGTTTTGGAAGCATCATTTGACTACTATTTCTTTATGTTCTATTATCCTTTATACGAGTATATTTTCATAACATTTATTAGTTCTTTTGTTTTAGTTTGTTCCAGTTTCATTTTTTAAGCTTGTATGATTCTCTTCATTTATGTTCATCTTAGGAAGTACTTTTATGTTGCTTACGTTTTTGCTTCATAGAATTGATAAGTCACTAAAAAGAAAACTTTCTTTGGTTGTGATTCCCCTATTAGTACATACAGAATAAAACAACTTGATAGAATAAAGGAAATAAACAATGTGTGACCGCTAAGTACAATTTCAGTGTAGCTATGTGATATCCTTAACAAAATTGTATTGAAGAAAAAATGCAGTCACCAATTTGTTTTTAATAATGTAATTTTAATTATAAGTTCATAATGTAATTCAACTAAATAGTTCTAAAGGGCATAAATTACTGAATATTTTGATACCAATCATTAGTTTCTATCTCAATCCATCGAAGAGATATCACATTATGAAACTCACAAAACATTGACAGCATTTTCCTCCGTTTTTAATTTTTAGCACTTACATCACTCTGGCTCTAGGAGCCTCATATATATATATATATATATATATATATATATATATATATATATATATATATATATATATATATATATATATATATATATATATATTTATTTATTTATTTATTAATTTATTTCATTTATTATTTTACATAAGAGGATTACTGGCCAAGGGAAACAAAACCAGCAAAAAAAAGTCCCACTTAGGCACTAGTACCAAAAGAGACCTCAAGAGAATCATAAAAAATTGAAGGATAAGTGTCATGAAACTCCCTTTTTGAAACAGTTCAAGTCATAGGAAGATGAAATATAGAAGTAGTAAGGGAGTTCCAGAGTTTACCAGAAAAAGGATGAATGATTGAGAATACTGGTTGACTCTTGTGTTAGAGGGTTGGACAGAATAAGTATGAGAGAAAGAAGGAAGTCTTGTGCAGCTAGGCTGCAGGAGGAAGGGAGGCATGCAGTTAGCATGAAAATAGCATTAAAAGATAGCAAGAGATGCAACATTGCAGTGATAAAGAGGCTGAAGACAGTCAGTTAGAAGAGAGGAATTGATAAGACAAAGAGCTTTTGATTCCACCCTGTCTTGTATGAGTGGAACTCCCCACCCCCCATACATGTGAAGCACATGCCATATATGGGTGGATAAGGGCCCTGTACAGAGTTAGCAGCTGGGGGGGGTGTGAAAAATTGGTGGTGATTACTCAGAATGCCTAACCTCATAGAAGCTGTTTTAGCTAGAGATGAGATGTGAAGTTTCCAGTTTAGATTATAAGTAAAGGACAGACCAAGGATGTTCAGTGTAGAAGAGGGAGACAGTTGTATCATTGAAAAAGAGGAGGTAATTGTCTGAAAAGTTTTGTTGTTGATAGATGGAGGAATTGAGTTTTTTGAGGCACTGAACAATACTAAATTTGCTCTGTCCCAATCAGAAATTTTACAGAGATCAGAAGTCAGGCATTCTGTGGCTTCCCGAAGGGTTGGACATCTAGAAAAGATGTGGAAAAGTGCAGGGTGGTATCATCAGCATAGGAGTGGATTGGACAAGAAGTTTGATTTTTGAAGATCACTGATGAGTAATATGAAGAGAGTGGGTGACAGGACAACTCTGAGGAACACCACTCTTAATAGACTTAGGAGAAGAACAGTGACCATCTACCACAGCAATAATAGAACAGTCAGAAAAGATATTTCATGTAAAGTTACAGAGGGAAGGATAGAAGCTGTAGAAGGAGAGTTTGGAAATCAAAGCTTTGTGCCAGACTCTATCAAAAGCTTTTGATGTCTAAGGCAACAGCAAAAAGTTTTACCAACATCTCTAAAAGAGGATGACCATGGCTTAGTAAGGAAAGCCAGAAAATCACCTGTAGACTTGACAGAGCCTATACTGGCAATCAGATAGAAGGTTGTGAAGTGATAGATGTTTAAAAATCTTCCTGTTGAGGATAGATTAAAAAACTTTAGATAGGCAGAAAATTAAAACAATAGGATGGTAGTTTGAGGGATTAGAATGGTCACCCTTTTAAGGAATAAGCTGAATGTAGGCAGAATTCCAGCAAGAAGGAAAGGTCAGTGTTCATAGACAGAGTTGAATGAGTTTGACTAGGCAAGGTGCAAGCATGGAGGCACTGTTTCAGAGAACAGTAGGAGGGACCTCATCAGGTCCATAAGCCTTATGAGGGTTTAGGCCACCAAGGGCATGGAAAACATCACTGCAAAGAATCTTAATGGGTAGCATGAAATAGTCAGAGAGTGGAGTTGAGAGAGAAACAATCTCTGAATCATCCGTGATAGAGTTTTTAACAAAGATGTGAGCGAAGAGTTCAGCTTTAGTAATAGATGAGATGGCAGTGGTGCCATCTGGTTGAAATAAAGAAGAAAAAATGAAGAAGCAAAGTTATTGGAGATGTTTTTGGCTAGGTACCAGAAGTCACGAGGGGAGTTAGATCTTAAAAGATTTTGGCACTCTCTAATGAAGGAGTTTTTGGCTAGTTGGAGAACAGACTTGGCATGATTCCAGGCAGAAATATAAAGTGCTTGAGATTTAGGTGATGGAAGGCTCGAGTACTTTTGCGGGCCACCTCTCTATCATGCATAGCACAAGAACAGGCTGTGTTAAACCAAGGTGTGGAAGATTTAGATTAAGAAAAAGAGTGAGGAATGTACGTCTCCATGCCAGACACTATCACCTTTGTTATGCGCTTGGCACACAGACAGATCCCTTTCACAGAAGCAGTAATTATTCCAAAGAAAATCAGCAAAATACCTCCTCAGGTCCCCCCAATTAGCAGAGGCAAAACACCAGAGGCACCTCCACTTTGGGGATCCTGAGGAGGGATTGGGCTGATAGGTCAAGATGCAGATATGAGATTGTGATCGGAGGACCCCAATGGAGAAGATAGGGTGACAGCATAAGCAGAAGGATGATAGGTTAGGAAAAGGTCAAGAATGTTGGGTGTAGCTCCAAGACAGTCAGGAGTACGAGTATGGTGTTGCACCAGTTGCTCTAGGTCGTGGAGGATAGCAAAGTTAAATGCTAGGATAGTCAGTGAAGGGAGAGTTAAGCCAAAGCTGGTGGTGAACATGAAGTCTCCAAGAATGGAGATCTCTGCAAAAAGGGAAGAGTCAGAATGTGCTTCACTGGAAGTTAAGTAGTCAAAGAATTTCTTATAGTCAGAGAAGTTAGGTGAGAGGTATACAGCACAGATCAATTTAGTTTGAGAGTGATTCTGCTGTTGGAAAAGGGGCTACTGTCAGTTGCCTTAGACACCTGTGTTTCAGTGAGGAAAAGATGAGGTTTAGTAGAGGAGAGGTAGTGTTTTACAGATTGAAAATTAGAAGCAGGTGTCTATTGCCTCCTCCAGCTACATAATTCATAGTTTTGGAATCCTGGTGGTATATTTATTTTCAAGGTCATATAGTTAAGGATTGTTATGAATGAGAAGATGCCATTCAAAATCCAAAATGTTTGAAAACTTAAATTATTTTCCCATAGGAATCGATGTAAAATGAATTAATCTATTTTCAGATACCAGTCTACACTTTCTTAGTGGCTTATGACAGACACTCCCATAGGCTGCTTCACAACATCTCCAGCTCACAAATTAATTATCCAGAAAGGATGTATTGAATTAACTTAGTAACAGAACTCATCACAAGATATCGTTTAGATTGATGTAGTGAGGGAAACCTTAGAGGGACACAGAGAGGAGCAACCCACATACTGTCAAGATGAAAATGATCATAACACTTAGACATCTTACTTCTGGGAAAAGCTACTGGAAAAGTGCAGTTGTGTAGTAGTTATGGTGTTGGGGATCATCAAGAGAGCTATAGGTGGCTCAGGATTACCCCTGAGTGCTGAAAATTGTTTGTTTACTTCAAGGCTTTTCAACGGGATCACATTTATCTATTTCAAAGATTGAATTACTATCTTACACTGTGTGTGTCTCTCCTCCAAATATATAAAAATTAAGTAAATATTCATAGAAACTATAAATTTATAATAAACTGCAGCTTTTGCTATGTCTTTTAATATTTTAAATCAAGTAACTGCTCTAGAACTGAATTATGGTACTGCAACTAAGCAATAATTAGTTTGAAATTTTGTCTGAAAACTGATTTTTTAAAAAAGGGAGGGGTTAGGTAACCAAGGTTCCACTGTATAAGGTAGTGTTATGATCAGATCCCAGCCCTTCTCACAGCTGCTTTAACATGAGTTAGCTTTCACTAGGCTGTCACTCTTGCAGTCTAATATGGGGCAAATTACTACATGAACCCAGGCCATTTTACTGGTCACACACAGTTACAGCCTCAGCTATCACCATCCTGTCTCAGCCTGGAGGGAAAAAAAATACAACACCAACTTCTCACACTTGCTGAGAAAAGATTTGCCAAACCACATGCCAGGGAGAAACAGACAGGATAGATGCCACAGACACGAGGCTATAATACCCTTTGGACAAAATCTCCCACAACAGGTGTCCACCCACTGCCCAACAGGATATTATAGCTCTCTGGTCTGAGTTCAACCTATTTCCAACCTCTCCAAAGATAGGCTCAACCCCCTAAAAATTGGTGAGCCTGGAGAGAAAACAGATAGCATGACACAGACAGCAACACAGACTCATCCTCTGGCCAAGGACGAGAGACAGCAACATACAGCCAGTAGCATTTTAACACGCAAGACACTGGACTATAACAAAAGAGAAGGGACAAATATCTGCTCACAAAATGGTTGCCATGCATGCACGACACAACAACTGAACGAGTAGGGTCGAGGAGAAGTTAGGTACACCTATGGGCTTTCACAACAATATACACTGGGAGATGCATTGCTAATAGTCTTCCAAACACTAACTGTCTTATGTCCCTAACACACTCCCAAACAACAATTATGCCCTCTCTTGCTATCAGACTGCTACTGAATAAAGAAAGCCCTGCAGCATGCCAAGCAACCCCCCAAGCTGGCTTGGTCACATGACAGGGGAGGGGGAAGAATAGGGGGTGGCTGGGCAGAAGATGGGTAATACCCTTGCTCGCTTACTTTGTCTGCACTAATTATGTTTTAATTCATTTACTTGCTCAAGTTCACTGAAGGGGCCAGCTATGATTTAATTGTCCGGTTATAAACTTTAGTTTCTTCTCTTTTTGATGGGAGTGGTTTCAGTATGGTAAAATAAAAAGTTGGGGAAATAAATAAATGATTATACTAGGCTTTCAACAAAACTGGCTACAACTCTGCACGCCACAATTCGTTTGCTCCCCTCTCCCTTGTCTCTCGCCCTCTTTCTACTTCTCTCTTGCCACTAGGCTGTCCTGCATAACAATAGAAATAAACATTTCTTTCTGGAAAACATTTAAAATTTTATCTTCAAAGCACACACAGTAAAATTTTATCACTGATGGGATTTTAATTGTTTACAGGAGCCAGCCTGTTCATCATTGCCATCCATGCTTCATTATACAATGTTGAGAGTCTCCTTGGATCAGATGAGGAGCCTTTTGACCTGCAAATGGAACAGGTAAGAAGAGAAATTGGCTGTGCATCTTATTTAGATGTACTAACAACCTGATTATTGAGTCCATTCCATTCATCTGCTACTGTTTGAGAACAAATTCCTTCCTGTTTTTCTTAGCAGTTAGCAGTTGGGGATGTGAGAAAAACTGACAGTAATAGCTCAGAATGCTTAACTTAATAGAAGCCATTTTAGCAAGAGATAAGATGTGAAGTTTCAAGTTTAGTTTATTAGTAAAGGACAAACTGAGGATGCTCATTGTAAAAGAGGGGGATAGTTGAGTGTCACTGAAGAAGGGGGATAGTTATCTGGAAGGTTGTGTCAAGTTGATAGATGGAGGAATTGTGTTTTTGAGGTACTGAACAACACTCAAGTTTGCTTAACCAAATCAGAATTTTTTGAAA
Organism: Scylla paramamosain; assembly: GCF_035594125.1. Lineage (NCBI taxonomy): Eukaryota > Metazoa > Arthropoda > Malacostraca > Decapoda > Portunidae > Scylla > Scylla paramamosain. The sequence continues at coordinate 23,921,608 of NC_087159.1, read as the reverse complement.
GATCAGAAGTCAGGTGTTCTGTGGTTTCTTTGTGTGAGTCGTTTAATTTTGAAGGCTTGGACATCTAAGAAAAAAGATGGAAAAGTGCATCATCAGCAGCTTGGCCAGTTGTGAGTGTAGGGCACAGTGTAGGTGCAAGGTGCCCTTAAAATAAGACACTACTACAAACAGTCACTTCCACAAAACATAACCCAAAGGTGAAGAGCAATTACAGCACCACCATTTCTGTGCTGGTGAACATATAAACATAATCTCACTGTTCAACAGTATATTAAAGTTTAATGTTACAGAGATGAATGTAAGCATGTCTCAACAAGAAGATGCCATCTCATCAATTAAGATGAGGGGAATGTACATCTATATATTATGAATGTTACCTGCCAACTGAAGTAGGTACAAAGTGGCTTGCAGTGGCTAGCAAGTGGAGACAAAAAAGTTCGGTGTAGGATGATGAGTGAAAGGATGCTGGCACAAAATAAAGTATTGCATGTAGAAGCACTTGTTCCTGTCTTACTTTGTGTCTCAGGATTGTATTCATATGCCATTCTCTAGATGTGCCCCATTACATGTCACCATTCATATCTTTTGTTACTATTTTTCATGGTGCATTCAATGCCATTTTCATCAGTCACACTGCCAATTTATCTGTCTCATTCTTATTCCATGCTGTCTCACCCATATTATTTAATATTTGGAGCAGACATGGCAGACTCACTCTTATTCTTTTAGTAGGTGGAGTGTTTTAGTGGTGACTGTAGAGCATTTGTAGTCATATGACATGGAGAGGATGATGCTAGAGATGCATATTTAGAATGTTTTATTCAAGAATGATTGAGTAAAATAACACTGCACAAAACCCACACTGCAGTAATAAGTAATTGTAGTAAATTTTTTACTTTAACATGAGATATTTCAAAGAAAAGAAAAGAAAGTGGATCTGTGTTTCTTCTTGTATATTTTTTCCTGTCCTTCATACAAATGAAAACTGGCCAGGCTTCCTCAGATATTTATTGCTAGGGTTATATGTAGCCTTTCCTTTATGCATTTGAGATGCAAAAGATAGTCTGAAAGTTTGTACCATTCCACCATAATTTAGAGCATGATACAATAATTAATCTGAAGCTTGGATAAATTGGTACATAAGAACCTGTTACTTGGTGATCCCCTGTGCGAGATCACCTCCACCGTTGTCATGACCAACTTTGAAGCAACTTGAAAATACAGATGGTATGATTTGTCTTTGAGAGGGAATCACAGGACAATGGATCCTTGACAGGACATGCAATTAAGATGAAAGAAATATTACTAATTAGGCCAAGATGATCACTAAGGCCTAAGTGATTTTTAGTCAACTATGACTAACTCCCCAGTTACAGCATTCATGTGCACAAGTACTAATTGTGAAATTAATGCTGGTATTTTTCTTTCTCTTTCACAGGTGTAGATTGTACTGGATGCAGGTATCTCAGGAAAAAGCTTTATGGAAAACAACAGGCAAGATTAAGGCTTGTTTTCTTGCAGCAGAACAGTGTCTTGATATCTTGAAACTGTCATGCTGAAAAGAAACTTGAAGGATTCCATTTCCACTTTGCTCTGAGTTGATTGCAATGTGATGGCCAGTGAGCCACCAGCACCAGTGTGGAAACAAATCCTTCACTTCTTGCAGAAATTGTATTAACAAGGTGGATCACATGGAGGATAGAGGCAGTTGAATATGTAATAGATGAGTAATTTTGGCTACCTTGCAGAAGTTAGTGGGTGACAGTACATTGATGCATTACTGCCATTATTTACCTCCTTATTGCAATGAAATGAACTTCTCTTCTGCCTTCATTAGCTTAGTGACTCCCATTAGTTTCAGACTACTTATCAAACCTTCATAAATATATATTTCTATAAAGCTTGTGTGATTGATGCAGGATTTTCAGTAGCAATAGAATAAACTTACTATCTAGCAATAGCATTGTGAGGGATGCACAGCATTTGATCCTAGTGTGGTAAAAGTGAATGTTTGCAGGGATTAAATTTTGCACTTTTTTTGCAACCAAATAAAGAGAGTAGATTTAAAATTATCATGAAGTTCTTCCAAATTATATTTATTCCATTCTTAATGAAACAAGCTTTTAATTGAATGTTTAACTTTATGTTGATGAGCTGTTTTGATTTTTTTTTTTCACAGAATGCACATTGCTTTAAAGAAACACAGTGCACAAAGCTCAATTCTATTCACATAGTGAGTTCATGTGACAGGACAGTCATATAAAAATATTACTGAAATTAACAGAAATGGAAAATTTTGTTTTACACGTGCCCCAGTTTGTATCTTTCAAGAAAGGCACAGATATTAAAATAAATAAAATATTAGGAAGTGCATAGAAAGTAGATGAATATAATTATCATATAATAATTTCCAATAGGTTTCTAATAGGATGGAGAATTTTGTGAATGTATTTTTGATAATATTTTGATACTAAGCATGTTCATTTGCAAAATGTGAAGATTTTCAGCAGGACCATCAATAGACTTGAATATTAAGGAAGTAAATATCAGGAAATAGCTGTCATTTGTCCTTTTGTAAAATAATTTCAGTATAGAGGAAAAAGTTTTCAGAGTCAATCATCAGGCAAGATAACTCTGTATTAGCTCACAGTTGTGATGGCACTTGCCATCATCCAACTTATCAGCAAGGTGGGTTCTTGCTGTAGTAATAACTTGGAATAGCAGTGCTTCAGCATTCCAGGTAAAGGACATAACTATGATTCTGTTAAGTCTTATATTTTGTATAAGAATAACTTTATTCAAGGTGCATATTGCCATTAAAAAGTGTGCACACCATTAACTACAAATATACTATGAGCTGAAAATGCTGAAGTGATTCTTAAGGCACACCCATCATAAAGTATTAAAGCAAGTGAGAATTTTATTTAATTTTGAACACTGAAAAACAGTGAATGCAATTGTAGAAATGTTGTGCAAAAACTTTTTTGGAGATAATGTTTAATTCTACTTATAATGTCTTCATTATCAGTAAGGTACAGTACACTTAGGGCTCTTCGTTATCGATCTGGGAATTATATTTCTTTGATATGAATATTGATCTTTTGCTTTATTGTTTTGATAAAGGTAAGATTTTGTGAAACTAAAACAAGAATTTATTCAGATGTGTAGTGAAATTTGGAATACAGTGGTACTTCAGCTTATGAGTTTAATTTGTTCCATGACAGAGCTCATAATTCAATTTGCTCATATGCCAAATCATTTTCCCCCATTGAAATTAATTGAAATGCCATTAATCTGTTCCAACACTCCCAAAAACATCTCAATATTTTTGTTACATGTTACAGTAAATTGTTGATATAACAAACCTCTTTTTAACCAAATTTTTAGTATAACGGTCCCTTTAAGGCTATTGAACACTCATTTTATGCTATGAAACTGTTCACAAATTACGGCATATTTCAAAATTGTCAAATGCTTGCTTTATTTTATGAACATCCTAGATCTTAAAATGCATGAGAGTTGGCTGACACACAGTCAACTGAATATATGTTATATATATGTTAGAGAGATGAATTGTGGCTTTGTGACAGCCAGTTACCTTGACAATGACCGATGACTCTCTCTCTCTCTCTCTCTCTCTCTCTCTCTCTCTCTCTCTCTCTCTCTCTCTCTCTCTCTCTCTCTCTCTCTCTCTCTGTGTGTGTGTGTGTGTGTGTGTGTGTGTTTGTGTATGTGTGTATGTATTAATTTATCTGAGAGAGAGAGAGAGAGAGAGAGAGAGAGAGAGAGAGAGAGCATCGAATCATCAGCTATTGTCAAGGTCACTAACTGGTTGTCACACAGCCACAATTCATCTCTCTCTCTCTCTCTCTCTCTCTCTCTCTCTCTCTCTCTCTCTCTCTCTCTCTCTCTCTCTCTTACTCTCTCTCTCTCTCTTACTCTCTCTCTCTCCATATATGTTCATTATATTGAGGGTTTACTGAAAGAAAATGTATATATAAATAACAATAAAAACATATGAAGTAAAGTAGTGAGATGAGAAATGCTGGGCAGATATTGTGGCACTCGCTGTGCCAACTAGTGGCATCATAACTGAAGCTCACTCATA
>NC_087159.1:23892500-23907500 GCF_035594125.1 Scylla paramamosain | reverse complement strand
GCCACGTCATGAATAAGACGCCGGGCATAATCACCGGCTATTTATTTCTGTCTGATATGCAGTAAGAGTGTAATCGATTTACCCCTCCCAAAGTGAATGGGTCGACCAACTTGATCCGCGAGTTGAATCGCAATCGAATCAATAATAGTTTTACTAAGCAATTTATATGCAGTCTGATGGAAATCTTTACTGCTGGCAGATTCCATGTTAATGACTTCTAATAAGTTGACATGCTGACCGCCATATATCATCGGTGACACACAGCCCACGTAAAATAGTTCAAAATCTATCCCCCAATCCATTCGAGGCGGGAAAGGGGCAGGAATGAAGGGGTAGTCGTTTTTGGCGTATGAGCTGTATAAATTATACTTGGCGTAATAATCAAACCCCAAGATTTGAGCCATCCTGGATCCAAATTTCACAGTCAAGTAGCAGAAATGGCCATTGTTGTCGCACTGTGGGGCATTCTGAAGGACGTTTTTTCATTATAGTTAAAAAATTGATCATCCTCAAAATACCGGTCATACTCAGTCTTCATATTGCTTTTTAATTCTGCGGCCAATTCGATATTAATGACATCAACCATATACCCAGTATCGCCCACCTCTGTGCTTGTTTGAGGAGTATATGTATGGAGTTTATACATGCGTGTTTCATCGGCGTGGGGTATGGCCCAAATTTCAATCCTGCAAGCATAATCACCCGCCACTAGACCCAAGAACTGTTTTGGATAAAAGCAGTTTATCAGACCTACTTCATATTCCTTATTTGGATCAAGATGGATGGGTGGAGTGATTCTATTTTCAAAGCGATGGGGCTGGTTAAGGGGGTTGAGGTCGGTGTTGCCCAGACTCGTCAAATACAGATAATGCTCCGCTCCCGCCATGATCGAAATAAATAATAATGACCATCCCAATTAAGGAATACATTTATACTCGATTCGTCAAACACACATCAACTTTATTTTAAAAATCTACATGATATAGTTATTCAGACTTCCTCACGAGAATAGTTTCAACTCCAAAAGGTTGAAGTCGCTGCGCCAGCCCTTCCTCCATAGGCAGGTAATTATTCGTCCACTCATCCTGGCAGCGGCCTGTACATCCCAGTCCTTCTGGGATAATAATTTGCTCTACTTCACCATTCGCCATGGCTAGCAGGGCAATCTTTTTCAGGCAATTCTGGAAGTGTTGACGTTGGTTCACGCTTGTATCCATCTTGAGTCCTTCCATGTAAGACAAATCCTTCGACGTCACAATTGCCTGTCGCGCCTTCACATTACCCTCAACAGCCTCGCCCCAACCATACTGAGTCACGCAGGCCACCAGGTGAGGGAGATTTGCGCTTCCTGTGGGAGGCGTGCGGATAATGATACGTCCTGGTTCATCTCTCGTGTCCACCGTGGCCTGATGAAGTGAGTAGAGTGTCTTTCTAGCCGCATGTGTATTCTCGTATGGATAAATCGTTTTGAGGTCCTGCGCAATCCCGCACGGATCAGTGGAGACTGCATTTACCGCGTAAGCAATATACTCGTAACAGCGACGATCGCGGAAGACGCCGTCAGTCAGCTTGCCCTCGACTACCTTCATCTTGATGAGTAATTTGAGGGTAGATCCACACGTTGAACCCTCTGTGAGGTGAGTGAGGGGGAAATGTGACATCGCGGACCTTTATTTGCATGTATTGGTCGATATTACACCTCTTGCGTAGTAGAATTTATTCATTCAAATTGACCCAGGTGTTATTTTTTTTTTTCCTTTGTTGGTGGGAAGGGATGGAGGGCGGGGAACATATTATTTATTAGTGGATGTGGGTGATGGAGGCGAACCTTTTTTTGACCATAACCCTTATCAATTATCCATCCATGGGTCTGCACCCCTGACATGCCTAACACGTGCTCTCATGTGTTATTGATATACTTACTCGTTTACAGAGTAAGACGGGGGCCTTTTCATTCTAATATGCTTCCCAGATGTTACCAATCCCGCCGCCTATCAGTTTACTTCATTGAGTCGTATTTCTGATGGCATCCGCGGGGAGTTGCGCCAAGCGAAGTAGCAGTGATAATAATGGGCGCTTATCAGCTGAAAGTCTTTTTGCGTCCTCCTTTCCGTGGCCGAGTACTCGTATGAGATCAAACACGCTTATCCCCAAAAATGGCGGAAGTAAGTTACCGCGATCATCCCATGAAATCCCAGGTTTACCCTCCAATAATTTCAAGAGAGATAAAGCATATTCTTTAAAGGAAGGTGGAACAGCAACTCAAATTAAATCATCCAAGGGTGGATTGACAGGCGCGCGTGGCGGCGGTACCGCGGTGGAGGTATTGGTGGCGGCAGTGGCCGGCGGCGGAAGTGAAGTTTTTTTTTCCTTGACTTGTTTTGACGTGAATTGGTGCTGAGTTGCGCCGTCAGCCGCTTTAAACTTACACCTCTCGGCAACTGAGACGAGAACTAAACAATATTCTTTCATCTCTGTAGTAAACTTGTTATTGCCGAAGCGGCTATCGGGAGTAACGTGGCCAATATGCTACCACCTCGTTTGGAGATTAGAATGGCTTTCTTCTTGTACACTGGTGTACAAGGCTACAGTGCGAATATCACTCTTGAATTTTATCAGGCGGTTAATGATGGTATCATCGTTCGTCAGGCGTTTCTTCAAAAACGAGATGCAATTGACTTCGCGCTTATTCAAACTTTGCAAGACCTGCTTCCGCAATTTAGGGGTGACGTGCGAGAGGAGGAAAACCAAATCCTTGTACTTCAATATCAATGGTTTTTCCTCATCCATGTCTTACTAAGTCGTCCGCATCTATCCAGCTGTCAAATTTATCTGGATATCCATGCCAGTGGACAAAGTACTTTCTCTTACCTCGCTCGACCTTCAATCGTAATATATCGACCTGGTAATGTGTCGGAAGAGAGGACTTGATTAATTCTTCCCTGTAGAAAGCGCCGGTCATGTCCTCCCCCACCAAATCCCTAATGTAATAAATAGGGATTTTATGTGAGTAATCCACACGACTTATCTTAAAAAGCTCCTCGCTATTGTTGACAGTATAACCCTTATCGAATTTAAATTGCGTTTGGGAAGCACGTTGCAAGCATACAATGTCTCCCACATCTAATTTATGACTGACGACTTTCTTTCCTCTTGGTCGATTTAAATACATTCATTTGAATTGCCTCCTGACTTGTGACAGCTCGCGGAAGCAGTGAACCTGGGCCGGTGTTTGGTTATCACCCAAACTGCGGTGTGATTGTACATGTTTATTAGGGTGGGCAAGACGTTAATATACGTCAGTGTATTGTTCTGTGTGAGATATTTATATATTTTTGCCTTTATGGTTCGGATGACCCTTTCTGCCAAACTCGCCTTTGTTTCGCGCGAGTAACTGGAATACAAGGTAATACCTTTCAAAGTTAGATATTTTTTCACTGCTTGATTATAAAATTCGGATCCCTGATCGGTAAAAAGACGTGACACGCCTGTAAAACTCCCTGACTCTAAAACTTTTTTCAGCGCTTGCAGGCTACAGCGTCTGGATTTACTTGTCAGCGTTGCCACTTTCAAGTACCTGCTGAAAACGTCCAGGCAAAACATGATGTATTGGATGCCGCCATTGTGTCTGTGCAGCTTCGTAAAATCTGCCAAATTGCAAGTTAAAATGACGGACGGTTAGGGATCGAGAATTTTTCGTCACAGAAAACGTTTCAGTGTTGGCTTGTGAAGCGTATAAGTGTGGTTGCCCTGCAGAAATGCCCTCACATCGTGGAGTGTTAGATTCTTATCCCTTTTCTTCCCCTCTCTGTAGAGTGCTTGCACATCTCCTAAAGCCGCAGGATTCATCATATCCCGGTAAAGTTCGTCCAAAACGGCGTTCATAACATATAGACTTTCTCACAGGGCAGCTCATCCACAATATTCGTGCTCAGTTGAATTTCTTCGGGTGCGTTCGGGGATAACAAACAACATAACAAATAACCGTGATCTCGTCTAAGCACGACATTTTTATAAATTTCCACAAAGTGTTTGGCGCGCTCCTATCCATAAAGTTGCCTGCCCAGACATTCAATTTGATACATATCTCTGTTTTTCATAAGAATGTAATGTGAGGCATTTAAAGTTATCGTTCTAGCATACTTTCCAGGGAAAAAGACATTCTGCACTATCATTATAACTGACAAATTTTTATGTCTCCCTTTGGTAAAGGCCTCTGCTATCGTTTGAGAATTGCCAGCTATGAGGAAATTGTCATCTAATGTCAAGAGTGTGTGCGTTTGCGGATCGGCGTATGGATTGTCATCATCCATCATGGAATCAATAATTTTCTCATGCACTTCGACCTTATCTTGAAAAGGAGAATTCTGCTGCAGCAAATGCGATATGCCACAAATGATAATTCTGTTAAATCCATGCTGATATTTCTCTATAATCTTATTGCAGAGGTGTGTTTTGCCGGAATTTGTATAACCTGCAATAATTATGCGTGCAGGATATCTGAAGAGATTCAGCATCTCTTCACTAAATGTCTTGTCCATGTTAAAAGTTCAGAGGGGTACTAAAAGATGCTACGATATGTTTATAGTATTTATTGCTTAACCTTTATTTACATGGTCATGTAGGTAACAGCATAACTAGCCTCCCAGCTGCATCCTCATCCCTGCCTTCTAATTATGACGTGGATCTCCCCCGACTCACACCTCTTCCTCAACCTCTTCTTCCCTCTCCTTAATCTAAGTACAAATGTTCTTACATTACCTCCTCTTCCTCCACCTCCTCCTCCTCATCCTCCTTATCCCACGTGGACAGTACAAATGTTCTTACATTACATGAACAATCCCCCTCATTCCCTCCTTAACCACGTGCTCAAAACAAATGTTCTTACATTACATGAATGGCAGCTGCTAGCGGCCGCGGCCTCTCTCCACCCCTTAATTATGACGTGAATAATGTCATGGAAGGTCCCTCCCGATCACGTCACAACCCACTCATTAACCCATCCTCCGCCTCCTCCTCCTCCTTAGCCTATATGGTCAGTGCAAATGTTTTTTTACATTACATGAAGGGCAGCTGCTAGCAGCGGCGTCATCTCTTTCTCTACCCCTTAATTATGATGTGAATAATGTCGCAGAAATTCTCTCCCGATCACGCCACAGTCCATTCATTATCCCATCCTCCCCCTCCTCCGCCTCCTCCTCCTCCTCCTCCTCCCCCTCTTCCTCATCCACCTCCACCTCCTCCTCCTCCTCCCCCTCCTCCACATCTGCCGCCACCTCCTCATCCATCTCATTCTCCACGTCTCTTTCCCGCTGATCATTGTCAGGGTGATAATACGCCCTTGAGGTATAGCCATTGACGTGAAAGCGCTTGTTGTCAAAATGTGACAACGTACGCTTTCGCATGCGAGTGGTACAAATTTGTTCTTTCACATTCCTGATATTATAGCAATCCACCATCCCACATGTGACATTATTGTTTCCCTATACTACTGATGCAATATATTTTGCTGAAGGTGAGTTGGAATACCTTTACCTCTTTGGCTTTACATCTTTGGCTTTACATATAATCGCCTCTTTGATGAGCGTGGATCCGGTTTCAGATTTCAGCAAGCCTAGTTGACCCTTCCGCTCCTCATTAAAACACAGGTGATCTGAAGCAAAGTTACTGGTGTCGAGAAAATTTGCCATGGGTCCATGTTTTAGTTCATCATTTAAGTTTGTAGGTATGTGTAGACTGAATATGAAACTGTCAGTATCTTCATAAGCTAATTTAGCTCTCTCCCCATAATTAGCTTTGTTGACACGATACCAAAAGTTGTACATGTACTTCTTTGCCACTTCTAAAATATGGTATCCCAAGTAATTTGGCTGCCTGATTTTAATCGTATTCTTACTGTTGACACATATGACTCGGTCCTTGTCTAATTGGTGTACCCTTTTAAAGGATGGATTTCTTGCATACTTCAGGAAAGACTTTCTTTTTGTCACTAATTTCTGTTGGAGTCCATACTTCACTTCAGATAACATGGATCTGCCATAAACTGCGTTTGACATCAGTTTGCAAATGCGATTTTTAATGGTGCACGTCTCATTTTTACGCTGAGTGACGTTCCGTTCTATGAAAGGTTTCAGGTATGGAGCCTGTTTGAAGCTATATATAGCATGGACACATTGTATTTCAAGTCCAAGTGAGAATAAAAGTTGCAGCAATTCCAGACTGATGAGATGATCTTTCAGTCCCTTATGACTGGCCATGAGTTTACAATTTTTCTTCCCCAGCTTGTGACCCTCAGCTTCTAACAGTCTTTTACTGTACGGCGAGATGTCATCTTCCGTAATAATCATGTGTGTGAGGCACAGAGGGAACTCGTCTGTGATCCGAGCCACGTCGGAGGAAACGTCGCAGCTGTCCAAATGCAGCCAGTAACCGATGTCACCATCTGTCGCATGATTCTGGATGCCAACTTCAAAAAAATCATCCATCTCTGACTGAGAAAGTTTTTTGATGTCACCCATACGCAGGGGGGAACACATAACGCTTGCATATAATGAATTATAGTCCAGATAGAACACATAGGTGCCGGGTCCACCATCGGGTTCGTGGTTTGACTGCAGGTGTGGTCTGACGCAAGTTACAAAGCCTCCTCGTTCATTTCTTTTGATCAGGTGATACATGTTAGGGTCGTAAGATGGATCAAGTTGAATGCGTGTTGACTTTAAAAAAGCGTCATAAGCATAAAAAGACAGTGACACTTTAACCTTTCTAACTGACTCAAGTCCTCCCAAGTCACTGGACTCTCTACTTTTCCGCGCGTGACGTATTTCTCTCCATAATATTTTTGGAATTCTTTTCCAAGGTACACCTTGAGCGTGAAGTCTGAAAGCCGCCAAACACTGAATAACACAGGATGAATGTTGGCCATCAGTATTGAAAATTTCATTCCCACCTCAAATGACTCTAGGATAAGCAACATAATCTCCTATGCCACTACATGTGATGTGCAAGCAATAGTTGATGAAAAAATTCTGTACTCTTGAAATGATAAAACCAGATCCTTCAGTCTCGCTGGTAAGGCTTCCAACCGACTGTTCAGCTGATGGATCCATAAATCAACAAGGTTAGGCACATCTTGATAGGTGATCAGTTGTGCTCTAAAAGTAATATGAATGACTCGATGTTCATCCTCGCCTAAGGTAGAGAATATAACTAGTAACAGAGAAATGTGTGAAAATATTTTCAGGGTGGGGGGGAATGGCGAGCCATGTGATGTGAAATATGATCTAATTTCCTGTATAAAGAACTCCCTGTATTTGGTAAGTAAGCCGAGTGGATCTCTGCTTACATGATCAGGTATGTCATATTGATGTCTGGTGAAGCTCCTCAAAATTTTCCCTCGGATCAATTAACCGCGGTTCTTCCGGCGCCCCGCGCTTATCAAGGCCTGCTTCCGCCGGTTCTCCCGCCATGCTGCTCTCATCGTGACCTTTTTTTTTTTTTTTTTATGTAGGAAGGATACTGGCCAAGGGCAACAAAAATCTAACAAAAAAAAAATGCCCATTGAAATGCCAGTCCCATAAAAGGGTCAAAGCAGTGGTCAAAAATTGGTGGATAAGTGTCTTGAAACCTCCCTCTTGAAGGAATTCAAGTCATAGGAAGGTGGAAATACAGAAGCAGGCAGGGAGTTCCAGAGTTTACCAGAGAAAGGGATGAATGATTGAGAATACTGGTTAACTCTTGCGTTAGAGAGGTGGACAGAATAGGGGTGAGAGAAAGAAGAAAGTCTTGTGCAGCGAGGCCACGGAAGGAGGGGAGGCATGCAGTTAACAGGATCAGAAGAGCAGTTGGCATGAAAATAGCGGTAGAAGACAGCTAGATATGCAACATTGCGGCGGTGAGAGAGGGGCTGAAGACAGTCAGTTAGAGGAGAGGAGTTGATGAGACGAAAAACTTTTGATTCCACCCTGTCTAGAAGAGCAATATGAGTGGAAACCCCCCAGACATGTGAAGCATACTCCATACATGGACGGATAAGGCCCTTGTACAGAGTTAGCAGCTGGGGGGGTGAGAAAAACTGGCGGAGACGTCTCAGAACACCTAACTTCATAGAAGCTGTTTTAGCTAGAGATGAGATGTGAAGTTTCCAGTTCAGATTATAAGTAAAGGACAGACCGAGGATGTTCAGTGTAGAAGAGGGGGACAGTTGAGTGTCATTGAAGAAGAGGGGATAGTTGTCTGGAAGATTGTGTCGAGTTGATAGATGGAGGAATTGAGTTTTTGAGGCATTGAACAATACCAAGTTTGCTCTGCCCCAATCAGAAATTTTAGAAAGATCAGAAGTCAGGCGTTCTGTGGCTTCCCTGTGTGATATGTTTACCTCCTGAAGGGTTGGACGTCTATGAAAAGACGTGGAAAAGTGCAGGGTGGTATCATCAGCATAGGAGTGGATAGGACAAGAAGTTTGGTTTAGAAGATCATTAATGAATAATAAGAAGAGAGTGGGTGACAGGACAGAACCCTGAGGAACACCACTGTTAATAGATTTAGGAGAAGAACAGTGACCTTCTACCACAGCAGTAATAGAACGGTCAGAAAGGAAACTTGAGATGAAGTTACAGAGAGAAGGATAGAAACCGTAGGAGGGTAGTTTTGAAATCAAAGCTTTGTGCTAGACTCTATCAAAGGCTTTTGATATGTCCAAGGCAACAGCAAAAGTTTCACCAAAGTCTCTAAAAGAGGATGACCAAGACTCAGTAAGGAAAGCCAGAAGATCACCAGTTGAGCGGCCTTGACGGAACCCATACTGGCGATTAGATAGAAGGTTGTGAAGTGATAGATGTTTAAGAATCTTCCTGTTGAGGATAGATTCAAAAACTTTAGATAAGCAGGAAATTAAAGCAATAGGACGGTAGTTTGAGGGATTAGAGCGGTCACCCTTTTTAGGAACAGGTTGAATGTAGGCAAACTTCCAGCAAGAAGGAAAGGTAGATGTTGACAGACAGAGCTGAAAGAGTTTGACTAGGCAAGGTGCAAGCACGGAGGCACAGTTTCGGAGAACAATAGGAGGAACCCCATCAGGTCCATAAGCCTTCCGAGGGTTTAGACCAGCGAGGGCATGGAAAACATCATTACGAAGAATTTTAATACGTGGCATGAAGTAGTCAGAGGGTGGAGGAGAGGGAGGAACAAGCCCAGAATCGTCCAAGGTAGCGTTTTTAGCAAAGGTTTGAGCAAAGAGTTCAGCTTTAGAAATAGATGTGATAGCAGTGGTGCCATCTGGTTGAAGTAGAGGAGGGAAAGAAGAAGAAGCAAAGTTATTGGAGATATTTTTGGCTAGATGCCAGAAATCACGAGGGGAGTTAGATCTTGAAAGGTTTTGACATTTTCTGTTAATGAAGGAGTTTTTGGCTAGTTGGAGAACAGACTTGGCATGGTTCCGGGCAGAAATATAAAGTGCATGAGATTCTGGTGATGGAAGGCTTAAGTACCTTTTGTGGGCCACTTCTCTATCATGTATAGCACGAGAACAAGCTGTGTTAAACCAAGGTTTAGAAGGTTTAGGACGAGAAAAAGAGTGAGGAATGTACGCCTCCATGCCAGACACTATCACCTCTGTTATGCGCTCAGCACACAAAGACGGGTCTCTGACACGGAAGCAGTAGTCATTCCAAGGAAAATCAGCAAAATACCTCCTCAGGTCCCCCCAACTAGCAGAGGCAAAACGCCAGAGGCACCTTCGCTTAGGGGCATCCTGAGGAGGGATTGGAGTGATAGGACAAGATAAAGATATGAGATTGTGATCGGAGGAGCCCAACAGAGAAGAAAGGGTGACAGCATAAGCAGAAGGATTAGAGGTCAGGAAAAGGTCAAGAATGTTGGGCGTATCTCCAAGACGGTCAGGAATACGAGTAGGGTGTTGCACCAATTGCTCTAGGTCATGGAGGATAGCAAAGTTGTAGGCTAGTTCACCAGGATGGTCAGTGAAGGGAGAGGAAAGCCAAAGCTGGTGGTGAACATTGAAGTCTCCAAGAATGGAGATCTCTGCAAAAGGGAAGAGGGTCAGAATGTGCTCCACTTTGGAAGTTAAGTAGTCAAAGAATTTCTTATAGTCAGAGGAGTTAGGAGAGAGGTATACAGCACAGATAAATTTAGTATGAGAATGACTCTGTAGTCGTAGCCAGATGGTGGAAAACTCGGAAGATTCAAGAGCGTGGGCACGAGAGCAGGTTAAGTCATTGCGCACATAAACGCAGCATCCAGCTTTGGATCGAAAATGAGGATAGAGAAAGTAGGAGGGAACAGAAAAGGGGCTACTGTCAGTTGCCTCAGACACCTGAGTTTCAGTGAGGAAAAGAAGATGAGGTTTAGAAGAGGAGAGGTGGTGTTCTACAGATTGAAAATTAGAGCTTAGACCACGAATGTTGCAGAAGTTAATGAAGAAAAAGTTGAGGGGGGTGTCAAGACACTTAGGGTCGTCGACAGAAAGGCAGTCCGACCTGGGGACATTTATGGTCCCCTCCCCAGATGGGGACTCCGAGGCTGGTGTAGGAGTCGCCATGATTTTAAAATTTTTGAGTGAAGGGTGTGTGTGTTATTAGGTGCTTGTAGTTTTGTGTGGAGGAAGAGAGTTGTCTTTAGAGGGCAGGCTGTGACTACCCCCTTGTGTTGTGAGACACAAAGGGAAACGTTCAGTGAGGTCACAGCTGGGTTTAATGATAAGTTCACAGCACCCCCTGAACAGTGCTTTAGACCTCACTGGGAGTAATTATCGTTTCGGCAGGTGTCTACTGCATCCGCTTGTGGCGTGTCTGGGAAGAAAAATTAGAAGTAGCAGCGACAGTTTATTATTATTATTATTATTATTATTATTATTATTATTATTATTGAATTGATATTTACCTTGTGTAGGTAGTGGGGGACTTGAAGTCTCGGAAGAACTGAATACGTCCTCCGATAATCCACTTGGTCCCGGCCGTGGTGAGTCTTAAAAAAAAGAATATTAGTAGTGGCGGCAGCACCGTATTTATTGGTTTATTATTTGTAGTTTTTTTTTTTTTTTCTCACCTCTTCCCCCGCCTCTACGTGGGATGTTGCCTTGTGATGCTTGCCAACGTGTGTGTTCTACGTTGCCGTTCTGCTCAACCTCAATCGAGTGTGAGCCTGTACAAGAAGATGTACTCAGAGCTCAAACTTGTAAAGATTGACAGTCATTTCATCTTTACTATTATACATTCCTGCCAAAATAAGTAATAATGCTTACCAGAAGAAGCAGGATTCCCAACTTCGCAGGTGTGTTCTGGTGGAGGATGTGGAAAAAGAAGCCCACACTGCTCGCATGAATCACAATGGTCTTCCACACATGAGGGGCAGGGTGGATTAGTGTGCCATCTCCCACACACTTCACATAAAAGCCGCGTCTCTGCCGTTCCACAGTGAACGCCCATTTTTCTTTTTTTTTTTTTTTTTCTATAACATTGTCAATACTTGCACCCTGTCCGCTATGCCGCGTGGGGAAACACTGAAGCTTCCCGCGCAGATGGCCGCGAGGCGCGTGGCTTGACTAGGAAGTAGGCAACACCTGCCTGTTTCATTATCCCCACCCCACCCTTACCCCACCTTGATCGATTCTCTTCAAAACTTGACGTCCGAGACGCGAAGTTAACGTGGTCTTATATGTAACACGCAAGTAATACTGTTTTCCCCATCTTTAAACTGAATAGGTTTGCCTCTTTGATTGGCAATTTTGATGGCCATACTCTCTATAGTTGATACGGAAAGTGGTTTATACGAAATTGAATTCGCACCTTTACTGGTGCTGTCGCCGGGGAGTCGTATGACGTCTAATATATTAACTAGTTGGCTACCAAATCGCGTGGGGGAAATGATGTCAGTATAAACGTACATATAATCCGTCCCTGCATCAGCTTGCGGTATGTATTAAGCGAATAATTTTATGGGTGATGAGGAGGAAGCTTCGCTCATGCTAGAAGAGGAAATGACGTTGCCAGATCTTTGAAAGTAGATGGTGTAGCGAAAATTTGGATTGAAACCCAGAATGCGAGCTATGTGCGATGCAAATTTTATACTTATATCACTGTAAATACGATCGTCATTAGGAGGCACGATCGCATTGTTAACTACGACTCTCTCCAAGTCGCGGTCGTAATAGATTATTTCTGAGTAAGGGAAATAGATCTTAAAGGACTCATTCAAGATTGCTTGAAGCTCTCTCACTATCTGTCCATTAATCACCTTAGTTATGGCCAGTATGTTCTTATCGGTAAAATTGGAGATGATATTCCTTTCCGGTAGATAGGTATACATGTTATATTCATACATATCAAACTCTGACTGCTTAACCCGACCATAAAACGATATACTGGAATTTGGATCCCCTTCTGTAATGCAGTAGAAATATTTAGGGAATAAGATATTACACAGGCCGACTTCATAATCCCTGCCGGTGTCTAAATGAATGGGTAAGATTCTGTTTTCAAATTCTGTTGTGTTTTTGGGAAATGACCTACCACCTGCAAGAGAAGATAGGTATACGTATATATCGTCACTATCTCTGAATGACATGGCTTTTATGCCCTGTCAACTAACAGACTGACTTTAAACTTTACCTTTTCATGTCATATATACGTCGACAGGCTGGAGATTATAACAGTACAGCGTGGGTAGTCACGGCGACCTTGACCATAGGGAATGTATTGAGATGACGGAGGGAACACGTGACGGCTATAATAATAATAATAATAATAATAATAATAATAATAATAACAATAAGGTGATCATCTGTCATAAGTATTACGTCAGTGAAATCACCCACACCGCTGGCGGTTGGTGAAAGTGGAGGTGACAGCCACCCGCTCCAGCTATCACTGATGCTTCGTCCAGGATGGCAGGTAACAGGACCGCGTGGGTTGTTGCGGTGACCTTGACCATAGGGAATGTACTGAGATGTCGGAGGGAACACGTGACAGCAAGACTCGCCACCCAGGCCGTTCAGGACCCGCGCAGGCGACTAGCGCGTGGCGGACGCGCGGCGGCCCATTCTATAGCCCTCCCGTTCCTGCCCAAAAAAAAAAGAAAAAAAAAAAAAGCCTGCATGGTTCCTGGCGGCGTAAGGCCGCATGGGTCCTGGCGCCGTCGCCTGCCACTTTCCTGACGCGTTCAGGCCTCCCCCCACCCCATCCCCTTCCGCCCGACCTTGACCATCCAGTGGTGACGACCTTGGAATGTACTGAGATGTCGGAGGGAACACGTGATGGCAAGACTCAAGCCATCCTGCCCCTCCAGGACCCACGCGAGTGAAAGGGCGACTTCCATGGCAGTGCCGTCAGAGTCCCCTAAACCGCGTGTGTAATGGCGACTTCCACGTTTAGCCGTCAGTGATCCCAACCATCTGTCCGCCTGATATGTTCAGTCCCCCCCACCCCCCTCCCATCCCCTTTCCATTTAATTATTTTCCACCCACCATCATTGATTCATTTAGTTATTCCATCGCCACCGAAGGATAAGGACACATGCCCCCACCTCTCCGTCAGTGTCGCCCTTGCCGTCCCCCTCCCCCTTAACATGTCCCCCCTGGTGACGCCATCATGAATCCCCCCCCATCTCCCCCAACCATCACTAATTTACATCCAGGATCTCCATCCTGAAATGGACTGCCACTGAGGTCTCCGGAAAATTGCCGCCAGAGTCCCCATTCGCAATTTGGCTTGCCGTCAGAGTCGCCTTCAGGGGGGGGGACCCCCTTGGGCGATTCTGACGGCAAGCCAAATTGTGAATGGGGACTCTGGTGGCAATTTTACAACTACTGGTGCCTGTAGTCTTCTAACCATGTTGTAAGTGTTATGACAGAGGAGATGGAATGCAAGTAGATATATTCATTCTATTGCAATCCCAAGTTGCAGAGCTGTTGGTCTGTTGTTTTAATCTGTATTATAACCAGCATTGATGGGTGTGACAGTTCTAACCCAATTGAAAAAGAGCATGTGCCAATGTTATGACCAGCATAATTAATCAGTTGAAAAACTGCAGGTGTTAGTGATGGTGTCAAATGTTACACCAGTCTATATTGATCAAAGAAATAGAAAAATATTGAAAATTCTAAATTTCAGTTCATAAGTAGTGTGGGAAGTGTGGTATCTATTCATCAGCATTGATAATCCCGTGTTTAATTAAATTGGATTCTTATATTTACTCTCCATTTTTATTTTTCCTTAGCATAAAGGTCTAGGAATCTGTGGATATTCCCTTCCTTCCATCTCATTCCTCACTTTCAAATCAAAGCTGTCTGATACATATGTGTTTGAAAATAACTCATTCTTATGTCCACACTCAAGGATCTTCTGAATTTTTCATCATTGACACTCTTTCTAGACTTACCTGTGCTGAGTATATCTCTTCTAACAGAACTGACTATTAGGAATAATTTGACTGCTTGACTTCCAAAGTGGAGCATATTTTAATGCATTTTTCCCCTGCTGAAATCTCTGTACTTGGAGACTCCAATGTTCACCAGTAGCTTTGTTATCATCTTTCATACACTAAAATGTTGAATAAACTTCCTACTTTACTACTCAATATGATCAAGAAGAATTAGCACCCAACCTGCACTCCTGAATAACTTGGGAGATGCACAATCTCAAACTTTTTCTTAACACTAACTATTCAGCTTTTTTAGCTTTTTTTTTTTTATCTGTTGTGCTCCTCTGATCGCAGCCCTATTTCAGTATCCTTTTTTTTTTTTATTACAGCAGTGCTTCCTCCACCTCTGTTTCTAGCATTATGCCTCTGCTAAGTGGGAAGACCTGAGAAGGTACTGTTCTGGTTTCCTCTGGAATGATTATTGCTTCTGTGTGTGCTTCTTGTGTGTGCTTCTGTGTGTGCTTCTTTGTGTAGAGCACATAATGGAGGTCATTGTCACTGGAATGGAGGCACACATTCTGTATATTTTCTCTAATTTCAAACCTCATGAATATTGGTTTGACA
>NC_087159.1:23830000-23887500 GCF_035594125.1 Scylla paramamosain | reverse complement strand
GAATTACAAAGCCGAAAACTATCTGAAGCTTGTTGAGACTTTGGCGAGAAACTATGGCAAGATGGGTTGCAGGATATCCCTCAAAATCCATATCCTTGACGCTCATCTTGATAAATTTAAGAACATAGGGGCGTACTCCGAGGAGCAAGGATACGGCCTCCACCAGGATATACTGGACTTTGAGCGCCACTACCGAGGGTTGTATAATGAAAACATGATGAGAGACTATATTTGGGGACTGATTCCTTAAAGTAATTTACAGTATAAACGTAAATCGCGGAAAACTACTAATTTCTAATGTTTTATTGTCTCACTTGTTGTAACTGTAGAATAAATAAATAAATGGTACTTTTGTATCATATGTCGTTTTGTTTCTACTTTATACAAATGAGAGTTCAAATTCGCCACTTTCTCCCAATAGGAATAGGTTAAATTTCATACATATCATTATCCTGGCCACAAAGGTAAAGTTAGAAATAAATATCAGTGTTTTTTCCATGTTTTCTATGCATGAAAAAATAGAAAATAACAGTTGTTACCCAAGGACTAAAATCGTGTTACACAGTGATCCATGAAAGCTTGTGCTCAGTGTGCGTTGGCTCGCATTGTTCGTGAAGTCCTGTGTTCAAACACATTAATTTCTTTCTTTGTTTCCCTTTTTTTTTGTGCTAGTTTAGTTTCCATTATGCCACTTAAGAAGGAGAGAGATGTTAGTGATAGTAGCACTAAGAAGCTTAAGCGTATTAATATTGAAGTGTAGAAGGAAATTATTGCCAAACATGAGAATGACATTCATGTTTTCGACATCGCTAAGCCTCCTCCTCTTCCTCTCCTCTCTCACCATCCACCTGTGCCAGCAACTATAAACAACAAAGGTAAATTACAGTACTGTTTTATTTAATTTAATGTTATTTTTGTGTGTGTAACTACAACACACACACACATACATTTACGCTTCGGGGTGGTTGGAGGGTAGTACGTACAGAAAAGATGGTGATGGGTGAAGGAGAAGTAAATTGGGAGGGTAGGGAAGGCGAAGTTATCAGAAAAGAGATTAGTGGGCAGCTGTGTGTTTGCCGGCGTGGATGAGTCAAACACACTCTCTCTCTCTCTCTCTCTCTCTCTCTCTCTCTCTCTCTCTCTCTCTCTCTCTCTCTCTCTCTCTCTCTCTCTCTCTCTTTAAAAAAGGAAGTAATAGATATGCGTCCACTACATGCATTCATCAGTAATTAAGCGTTGGTCTGTGTTGACATTCGACACTGATAACACGACTTTCCCAGCCACATCACCCACACACACACACACACACACACACACACACACACACACACACACAGAGAGAGAGAGAGAGAGAGAGAGAGAGAGAGAGAGAGAGAGAGGAGGGAGGGAGAGGAGGGTAAGAGGGCAAAGAATAAATCAGAGAGCGGGGAACTACCCCTCCCCACCGTACAGAGAGAGAGAGAGAGAGAGAGACTTGTTGCTTGATTAATTTATTGGGCATGGAAACGCGCCAGTCTACAGAAATGCACCATACAAAAATACTCCTGACAGTATAAACTGATAACTCAAATAATCACATGAAGGCAATGCATCATGAAGGCAAGCAGGTTATGGGGAGGCAGCGTTACAGAACATAAGTATCAAAGGCAGTGATGGCAAACATAAACGAATTAACAAGAGAGTGAAGCTGGGCTTTTATAAGTTGAAATTAGATAATACAACATAGAAATTGTGTTATTTTAACTTCAAAAGGCAAGGTGGACGAACATAAATACATAAGGGAACTGTAAGCGGGCAAAAAAATGACGAGGTCCAGGTGGTCGTCCTGCAGCAGGTATTGGCATACCTCTAGGAGAGGCTGTCCACATGGGAGCAGGTCTCCCACAGCAGGACAATGCAAGCGGTAGTGTTGCAGGTTATTTGAGTTAGGAGGGTGGCATAGGGGACAGGAGGTGTAGTAGCACCGGGTGGTCTTCATTGGCTCTCAGGTGATCTGTTTTACTGATCACACCCATCATCGTAGGGTTGAGGAAAGGCAGTTTTCTCTCTTGACATTTATTGATGAGGTAGGCATGACCATAAGAACTGTGAACAAGTTCTCGGTTTCAATTTCTTATAAAATAACATTATACACTGATATTAAACACTTCTAACATATTACAGTATTCATTAACAATACATGCAATCAACTTAAAGTATTTACCTTGGTCACCATCCTGCCCGTCTTTGTCTGAGCGCGACTTGGCCATGAGTGACGCCCACAGGCGACCAGTGAGTTAACCACACCCTACTAACAAGTGAGCATCGGCTTTGGTGCTTAATATAGCACTGAATACTGCTACTTACACGTATTACACATTTTCATGCAAACAGAAAACTATTGAACATTTCACTTATGATTACCGAGGAATAATGATGTGAGATACATACGCTTTACGTACAGTAACAGGAGGTATAATGAGGCTCGTCTACCAAGCCCACAACCTGCCACAGACGTTGGTAGCTGAGTCTCAGCCGCACCTACACTACATTGTGTTTTCAGACCCACAGGCCCCAACGGCGGTATTTAAAGCGATAATGACGAAATGCATTATAGTACTGAATGGTGACGCTGGCCGCCCACTGGTCATCCATCCTCATGCTGGTCAAGAGTAGAGAGGTTGCTGGGATCCTGGACTTGAGGCACTGGAGGGAGGGACTGGGACCAGCGTGAGGGGCAGGCATTCCACACACAGTTTTAGCCAGGCGATCCACGGCGTCACCATGAGACAGTGATACATGTGAGGGGATCCAAACAAACTTGATATCTAGTGACCAATCATGAGCCAGAGCCAGACCTGTTAAGATCATGTTCAACAGATGACTAGAGACAGGGTAGGGTCTGAAGATATAAGGGTATGATGGGCCGCCTGTGAGTCACATATAATAACCCCATTTAGGGTTCTCTGACAGAAGAGACAAACAGCATCCAAGATGCCGTGCAGCTCACAGAATGTGGGACTGGAGTGATTCGGCAGCCAACGAAAACCCAGCCCCCTTCTGGTGGTTTCGTGTCAGGAGAGAAAACTGCATATCCCGCTGTGCTATCCACCTGCACAGACCCATCCGTGTATATGTGGTGTGGCGAATTGATGGTAGTGGAGACAGTCGCTATGGCGTCCAATGCTAGGTGTTTCTGCAGGACCGGAGGGTGAGCTTTGCATGTGGAAGTGTAGTGGACAGCTGGGAATGGCAGCATCCAGGGTGGAGGCGGAGGGAGTAGGTCGCCAACGGGAACATTGATTCCCAGACGTTGCAGCTGCGATGAGACAGTTTTGAGGAGAGCACGGCCACTGGGCTGCAGTCAAGGTATATGAGGACGAGGCTGAAGGCAGGCTCTTATGGCTTGTGAATAGTGAGGGGAGACATGGAGAAAGTGGAGGCACTTGACCGTGAAATATGTAACATTTGAGTGTATCCTTTCAATAAGGGGAGGAAGGTCGAGCTCACTCAGCATGTTAACTATCCTGGTGGACATCAGACAGCCTAAGATGAGTCTCATTACTGTGTTCTGAAATTTTTTGAGAGGTTCCAGTGTAGTTTTAGGCAGCTGGGCAAGTGCAGGGGAGAGGTAATCAACGACTGATCAAAGGAAGACCATGTATATTGTTCTGACCAGAAATATAGAGATGCCAGTCCTGTTATTTATGAGCCACTTGAGAGGTGTCAGGCACTGGTGCAGCTGAGTAAGCAAGTCTTGTACTGTGGGATGAACTCGCTGATGGGCAGACGAGGCTGGAGGAATTCTCACTGGTGCAGCCAAGTAAACATTGTGTTTGCACACAGGAATGGCATTGTTCACCACTTTGAAGACTGGAAGGGTTCTCAGGTTGCGAAGAGTGAAAATGCAATTCTTTTCAGGTGATATAAAGAGGCCACAAGAGGAGGACAAGACAGAATGAGTGGAGGATTGTTGCAAGATTTCCAGTGTGTGTGCATGGATACAAATGTCATCAGCATAATATGTGAGGGTAAGGCCAGGTATTTCAGGGAGTAAAGAAAGCAGGCAATGCATTAAGACATTAAAGAGGAAAGGACTAAGTACACCACCTTGTGAGGTGCCAAGCTCAAACCCTTCAACGGAACTGCATGCACCCTTGAACAAGACATGGGAGGTCCTGTTACGAAGGTACTCATGCACCCACCCAAGGAGATTGCCCTTAACACCGAACTCTATGAGCTGGTTGAGAATAACATCCTTGTTGGCAATATCGAAAGTGCTTTTCAGATTGATGAAAGCAACAACACTGGTTGGAGTGAGGCAGGTGTACAGCTCCATGAGGCAATGGTATGAGCTACGTTGTGGGAGGAAACCATAAAGTCTGGAAGATAACTTATTCTCGAGCCTGAACATAAGCTGATTGAGAAAGATGCGCTCCATCTAAAGCAAGACATAAGCAAGACAGGTCTATACTTGTCTGTGCCAGCCTTTGGTAAAGATATGATGGTACTAGATGTCCAGGCTTGTGACACACATCTCTGTCGAAAGCAGTCGTTATATAGCTGGAGAAGGGGATTGCCAGAAACTTTCTGGAGAAGTCAAATAATAGAGTAAGTGATGCCGTCGTCACCTGGAGCTGTTGCCTTTCCTTTAGCTAGGGCACGACTAAGTTCACCCTCTGTGATGGGTCTGTCATCCTCCTCATCTGAATTAAGCAGAGCACTCATCAGCCAGAGGGTGTGCAGGTCTTCTGTAGAGGACAGAGCCTCACGAATATGTTGGGGAAGGTTTTATACTCGTGATTGCTCAAACCAGGCATTAATAAGATCTTGAGTGTACTGGGCTGGACTGTGATGGAGAGCGCTGGTGTTTTTCCTTTTCACAACTTTATCAATCAAGTACCACATGGAGCCTACATTTGTCTGATGGTTTATACTGCTGGTAAATTGATGCCAAGAGACGGTGAGAACACATTTTTGAAGGGCCACGACTAGATGACTGGTACTTCTGCAGACTCTCAAGGGAGGGATGACTTTGGAAGGAAAGGCCATCCTCCTTTGCCTGCCTCTCTGCTTGGGCAATACCGTGGTCTAGCGCCCATGATGGTGTCTCCAGGCAATGCTCGATGTGGGGCTTGCGTACATAGCTGTCATAATCATAAAAGATGTGTGTAGAGGTGACGAGGGATGAGTACAGCTGGTCAGGTGAGGTCAAGTTGAATATAGGAAAGAGAGATGACATGTAGGAGATATAAGTTGGACAGTACTTGAGAGGGATACTGATGCGAAGGCTACAGTGGAGAGGAGGAGAGGTGGCCAGAAGCGAGTATCCTAGAGCAACAGCAAGATGATCAGAAAAGTGTTGGAACAGAAGAGCATCTGACATTGGATGCCACCAGGCCATGAGTCAAGATGTGGTCAAGAGTGCCTTCTCTTGAATATGTTACACCGCCAGTATCCCAACGTCTGAGTTGATAATGACGAAGATATTCCTCTAAGCATGTCCCATTGCGATTAGGTGCTACCAAGAGGTCACTCAGGGCAGGATGTCTGGTGTTGAAGCCCCCCAAGTAGATTGTGCCCCGAATAGGAGGGAGCAGGACA
Source organism: Scylla paramamosain (assembly GCF_035594125.1). Lineage (NCBI taxonomy): Eukaryota > Metazoa > Arthropoda > Malacostraca > Decapoda > Portunidae > Scylla > Scylla paramamosain. The sequence goes on along the minus strand of NC_087159.1, from coordinate 23,881,917 downwards.
GCTGTATCGATCTCGCCTGGTGCAACATAGACATTACACAGCTAAACGGCACTGGTACCCACTGTCACCTCAAACAGCTGGAAGGTTGTGGTATCATGTGTGGAGCAATGGAGAAGTTGGTGTGGCATATGAGAGTGAACGTAAGTAATGAGGCCGTTTCGAGCCTGATGAAAGTAGGAAGTGTAGCCACACAGCAGTGGTGCTGTGCCTCCATGTGCCCTAGGCTGACCAACAAAAGCCTCTTGGATGCAAATGACATCAGGACGATGCTGAAAGACGTAAGCCTCTAAGGCAGATTGTTTAAGGCAATGTGTGATGCCACAGGCGTTCCAGGAAAGGATATGAAGTTTCGTGTAATGCTCACTATTCTTGAGACTGGCCAAACGAAGACGATGGTGTAATGGTAGCACCTCTCTGCAGCGCGTCATTGGATGATGAGGATGCTAAAGGTATCGCAGTAACCCTCTCAATATGTGAGGCAAGGAAGTCAACCCTTCCTACGAGGTCAGTAATGGTGACAGAAAAAGCTTGCTGTGCCTCCATCATAGAAGAGATCTTGGCATTCATTTCCGCTTGCTGGCTGGCGAATCCTTCCATTCAGCATTCAATGGCCTTGGCCTTGAAACGTGCGGTATATGACGAGCACTGAGAAGTCATTGACACCACAGCGGCTTTAAGGGAAGCAACCTCTGAGGATATCGAGCTAACATCAGACACTGGCAGGGAGGCAGCATGGGAAGCAGCAGGCTCATGCTGGGCTGAATGTGAGGCTGATCAGTGAGCAGAGGTAGGGGCTACAATGGAGGTGGTGGGGCGCCGCGTACATCCGTGCCAGACATTCACACCTGGCTGACGGCAGCGTGGGGACTGCCAATGCGAGGTATCCACTGCAGGCAAGTCCAATCCATGTGGAGGTGATGTCGAGTCTTGTGAGGCTGACACGGAACCAGTAGGTGATGACTGAGAGCGGTGAGGGCAGGTGAGGGAGCGATGCTGGCTTACGTAGGAGACATCAGACATCGTATTGAAAGGGTTCTAAGAATATGAATTTAAAATTTATTTTATATTCATCACAAAAAAATAAATAAAATAAAATAAAATAAAATAAAATACAGTAAAATCCCTCTCATCCGGCATTCGAGTAACCGGCAGCTTCAAGTATCCAGCACATTTTTCCCCGAGCCTTAGAATCAATAAAAAATCAATGTGTACTCATAAAATCGATTAAAATTCCCGCACGAGGCATACTTTGTCCCCTCGCCACCAGAGCGCACTGCTTCGCGCCACCCGCGGTCCACTGCACTGTGTTTACTCAGTGACTCAGTCCCGCGTGTGCACTGTTTATCGCCTGACGCCTTCATCATGCCTAAAGTTGTAGAAAAGAGGAAGCGTGTTGTGCTTACACTTAAGCAGCTGATCAGATCAGCTGCTGATTAAGATCAGCTGATCTTTGTTATGGTAAGATGCGTGAGTGTAGGGTGGTGATTGTGGACATAATTTCACTTCTATTCAAGTATCCGGCAACTTCTGGTATCCGGCATGTCGGCGGTCCCATTGATGCCGGATAAGAGGGATTTTACTGTATGTAAAAATACCACAGTGCTGAAGCTGAAATGGATTAACCCTTACACTGCCAGATTGTTTTTCAAAGCATGTAAACATGAGCGGTATTTTTATTTTCGTTATTAGAAATTTTACTCGAATTCCATTCTTGCCAAAAGATAGCGTACGTACTCGATACACATGAAAAAATATAAGCATGTGCATGTACGTAAGAATATAGGATAAATCAATATAAAATAGATCATCGACTGAAAAAGGCTAACTGGCAACTCGCTACAGTCGTCGCCCAGGGGAGGGCAGTGATTGGCTACTTTATTATGAAGTGCTTCTCATAGTGTAAGTACCTGTCCGTGTGTAATTTTTGCTCTCTATAAATACGGTATATAGATTTCGTTGAATTTTATAATTACATGAGGACTGAGGTGAATGCTGTAGAAATTATGTATGTTCACTGTGAGCGGTATACGAGTTACCAACACCCTTATTTACCAGGATAACAATGTCCTCAGAAATTATCTTATTTCATGTACTATCTCAATAACACCTTACTTCAACGGGGAGAGAGAGAGAGAGAGAGAGAGAGAGAGAGAGAGAGAGAGAGAGAGAGAGAGAGAATTGTCGCTGATAGCCTATCCTTCCACGGAGTCCACGTAAGAGTGCCGTGTTCCCTCCTTTCACTCTCTCTCTCTCACCGATGGAAAAATTCTGGATATCGAGAGAGAGAGAGAGAGAGAGAGAGAGAGAGAGAGAGAGAGAGAGAGAGAGAGAGAGAGAGAGAGAGAAATTGTGTCGCGGATAGCCTATCCTTCCAGTCCCTGTATGGGTGCCGTGTTACTCTCTCTCTCTCTCTCTCTCTCTCTCTCTCTCTCTCTCTCTCTCTCTCTCTCTCTCTCTCTCTCTCTCTCCTGTGATGGGTACTGAAGAGTCTCTCTCTCTCTCTCTCTCTCTCTCTCTCTCTCTCTCTCTCTCTCTCTCTCTCTCTCTCTCTCTCTCTCTCTCTTGTAATGAGTACTGAAGTGTCTCTCTCTCTCTCTCTCTCTCTCTCTCTCTCTCTCTCTCTCTCTCTCTCTCTCTCTCTCTCACTCTCTCTTGTAATGAGTACTGGTGTGTGTGTATGTTTCTCTCTCTCTCTCTCTCTCTCTCTCTCTCTCTCTCTCTCTCTCTCTCTCTCTCTCTCTCTCTCTCTCTCTCTTATAATGAGTACTGAAGTGTGTGTGTGTGTGTTTCTCTCTCTCTCTCTCTCTCTCTCTCTCTCTCTCTCTCTCTCTCTCTCTCTCTCTCTCTCTCTCTCTCTCTCTCTCTCTCTCTCTATTTCGTGTAATGGGTAGTGAAGTGTGTGTGTGTGTGTGTGTGTGTGATAACAAATAATAATAATAATAATAATAATAATAATAATAATAATAATAATAATAACCCGGATAAATAAAAATGGAAATCCTAAAAATTGCATAATTATTTGTTGAAGTATATATATTCATAATAAATAAAATGATTTTGTTCATAGCTGAGCTATCCACCATGCATCACATCCATGGCAAGCAGTCATCATAAGAATCTCGTACTTTATACAAGTCTAAGGAAAGGATGAGCATGTCTTGCTACAGATAGCCATTCACATTTATTCATATACTTACAAGTGAAACAAGTGCATCAAATAACATGATAATCACACACACACACACACACACACACACACACACACACACACACACACACACACACACACACACACACACACACATATATAATATATATAATATAATATAATATTATATATATATATATATATAAATATATATATATATAATATATATATATAATATATTATATAATATATATAATATATATATATACTATATATATATATATATATATATATATATATATATATATATATATATATATATATATATATATATATATATATATATATATATATATATATATATATATATATATATATATATATATATATATATATATATATATACATATATATATATATATATATATATATATATATATATATATATATATATATATATATATATATATATATATATATATATATATATATATATATATATATATATATATATATAATGATAATCACACACTTGTGTGTGTGATTATCATGTTATTTGACGCACTTGTTTCACTTGTAAGTGTATGAATAAATGTGAATGGCTGTAGTAAGACATGCTCATCCTTTTTCTTGGATTTATATAAGGTATCAGTCTTGTTTGTGCCCGTGGGTCTTGTGCCTGAGAAGTGAGACAGCCTGTGAGGTGTCTGCTGGAGGGCAGCAGACCAGCCTGAGAAGGCTTCTGGAGGTAGCCATCTGTAAGGACTTCCTACTGCGAGAGAGAGAGAGAGAGAGAGAGAGAGAGAGAGAGAGAGAGAGAGAGAGAGAGAGAGAGAGAGAGAGAGGGGCTGGAGAAGCCTCCGAGAGGTTTCTGTTGTGGTACCGGACTCCCGACCTGAGGAAGAACTGAGCGGAGGAAAAATCCTGCTGACGATGGGGATTACATGCTGTAGGAGAGTACAGGTGGACAAGAGTCAGTGATAAGACAGTGCAGAAACAGATAAAAAGAAAAAAAAAAAACAGTTGGGGTGCTGAGCATGACAGTCCTTTTGTCCTTTTGGCAGTAGCAGTAGGTGGTGGGGTAGGAAGGGGCTGCAAATAGTGGCGCTGCACCCAGCCAGTACATGACAAGCGCCCAGCGGTCAGACATGTCTTGGTTGGGGTCACGGAGGACCCTCTGTATAGACAGAATTAGCTGGCCATACTTTTGTAGTAATTGATAACAAACCACGTAGCTGAACCTCCACAGCAATGTTGGTTTCTTCCCACTCTGTATGAGCATGACGACGACAACAACAATAATAATAGTGTGTGTGTGTGTGTGTGTGTGTGTATCACCGTGGCGCGTGCTCGGCTATCAGCGACAGGCTAGACATTTGAAAAGTTTTGTAAACGGAGTTTTAGAAGAGTAGAAGCATAGTAATAATAAAAGCAAGATAATAATAGTAATAATAATAATAATAATTGTTATTAATATTATTATTATTACTATTATTATTATATTACTATTATTATTATTATTATTATTATTATTGTGATGATAACTAATAATAATACTCATAATAACAAGTGTGTGTGATTCACCTACGGTCGTCTGCTGGTCACCCAGCCAACCGTTCCCCTACGGAAAGAGCTCAGAGCTCATAGTGACCGATCTTTGGGTAGGACTGAGACCACTGATACACCACGCATTGGGACAGCGAGGTCACAACCCCTCGGGTTACATCACGTATCTACTTGATGCTAGGTGAACAGGGGCTACACATAAACAGGCTCACTCATTTGCCTCGCCGCGCCCGAGATTCGAACCCGGGCCTTTTTGGTTGTGAACCGAGAGTACTAACCACTACACTACTCGGTGTGTGTGTGTGGAGTCGAACCCCGCGTGACCAGCGTGTGTGTCCCTGTGATGGCACACACACACAAACAGAGAAACATGCATTGTTACACTGTCCACTCAGTGCACAACACAGGAATGACCACCCACACATCACATATGACACCCTACAAGCAATATTTACTGATAACACCCATCTGGAGGAAGTTTGTGACTATGTATATGCAGTTCTGAAATTTTATAAAAATTACTCTTAAAAGATAGGGCAGACATCTGTTTAAGGTAAATACTGTTAATGTATTTTACTTATATTCTCTAAGCTCTGGTAATTTTTGCATTTAAATGTACGTGTCATGTTTTATTTCGGTGAATTTCTTTTTTGTATTTTCTATGTACTCAGTAGGAAAGTTCTTAAACTTAAGATAATTTGTTTAGTTATTAATACCTAGTAAGCGGCTCTCTACATAATGTGACTTATCAATTCAATCTGGACGTAGTAGAGATCAGAATAATATGTATCTTATCAATTTGTAATGGTACTTTGTCAATAAACTACTACTACTACTACTACTACTGTGTGTGTGTGTGTGTGTGTGTGTGTGTGTGTGTGTGTGTGTGTGTGTGTGTGTGTGTGTCGTCGTCGTCGTCGTCGTCGTCGGTGCGCGGGTTAGGCTATCAGCAATGCATTTGACATTTGAAAAGTTTTCTCATTGGCATTTTAGAAATCATCTAATCATACTCTTTTCGTTCTCAAACTTATTTTCTTACGGAAAATAAACACGTAAGTAAATGTCCTAAAAGAAATACGTTTACAACAAAACCTACATCAAAATGTATTTATAGTTGAGCTATAATGTGTGTGTGTGTGTGTGTGTGTGTGTGTGTGTGTGTGTGTGTGTGTGTGTGTGTGTATACCCTTGCCTGAGATTGTAGATGACGTAAAGAAAAAAAAAAAAAAGAGATTGTTTCGAACATATATTACCCCCCCTTCGACAGTTGCACGGTGACTAATCACAAGAATGGGTGTGGCTTATGACGGCGGTGCCTGGTGGTTGCCAGTAAACAAACAATTCCATCAGCACAGTAACTGATGTGTATGACAGTGTAAGGTTTAATTGTATTTACCAATACATTAATTTCAATGGAGAATTTTGGAGGCTTCGTGAACAATTTGGTTGGCGAATAAAGGCCTAGAACGGTTATATATATATATATATATATATATATATATATATATATATATATATATATATATATATATATATATATATATATATATATATATATATATATATATATATATATATATATATATATATATATATATATATATATATATATATATATATATATATATATATATATATGCAAACTTCCAGCAAGAAAGAAAGGTAAATGTTGACAGACAGAGCTGAAAGAGTTTGACTAGGCAAGGTGCAAGCACGGAGGCACAGGACCCCATCAGGTCCATAAGCCTTCCGAGGGTTTAGGCCAGCAAGGGCATGGAAAACATCATTGCGAAGAATTTTAATAGGTGGCATGAAGTAGTCAGAGGGTGGAGGAGAGGGAGGAACAAGCCCAGAATCGTCCAAGGTAGTGTTTTTAGCAAAGGTTTGAGCGAAGAGTTCAGCTTTAGAAATAGATGTGATAGCAGTGGTGCTAAAGGTTGAAATAAAGGAGGGAAAGAAGAAGAAGCAAAGTTATTGGATATATTTTTGGCTAGATGCCAGAAGTCACGAGGGTAGTTAGATTTTGAAAGGTTTTGACACTTTCTGTTAATGAAGGAGTTTTTGGCTGGTTGGAGAACAGACTTGGCATGGTTCTGGGCAGAAATATAAAGTGCATGAGATTCTGGTGATGGAAGGCTTAAGTACCTTCTGTGGGCCACCTCTCTATCATGTATAGCACGAGAACAAGCCGTGCTAAACCAAGGTTTAGAAGGTTTAGGTCAAGAAAAAGAGTGAGGAATGTACACCTCCATGCCAGACACTATCACCTCTGTTATGCACTCAGCACACAAAGATGGCAAAATACCTCCTCAGGTGCCCCCAACTAGCAGAGGCAAAACGCCAGAGACACCATCGCTTAGGGGGATCCTGAGGAGGGATTGGAGCGATAGGACAAGATACAGATATGAGATTGTGATCGGAGAAGCCCAACAGAGAAGAAAGGGTGACAGCATAAGCAGAAGGATTAGAGGTCAGGAAAAGGTCAAGAATGTTGGGCGTATCTCCAAGACGGTCAAGAAAACGAGTAGGGTGTTGCACCAATTGCTCTTCAGTACCCCCTGAACAGTGCTTTAGACCTCACTGGGAGTAATTATCGTTTCAGCAGGTGTCTACTGACTCCTCCTCCTAATATATGTATATATATATATATATAGAGAGAGAGAGAGAGAGAGAGAGAGAGAGAGAGAGAGAGAGAGAGAGAGAGAGAGAGAGAGAGAGAGAGAGAGAGAGAGAGAGAGAGAGGAAAAACTCAGATTTTCTCTGAATATTGCAGGAAGTATTTCTTTCATTATATATATATATATATATATATATATATATATATATATATATATATATATATATATATATATATATATATATATATATATATATATATATATATATATATATATATATAATTACTTCCAGTGAGGTCTAAAGCACTGTTCAAGGGGTGCTGTGAACTTATCATTAAACCCAGCTGTGACCTCACTGAACGTTTCCCTTTGTGTCTCACAACACAAGGGGGCAGTCACAGCCTGCCCTCTAAAGACAACTCTCTCCCTCCACACAAAACTACAAGCACCTAATAACACACACACCCTTCACTCAAAAATTTCAAAATTATCATGGCAACTCCTACACCAGCCTCGGAGTCCCCATCTGGGGAAGGGACCATAAATATCCCCAGGTCGGACTGCCTTTCTGTCAATGACCCTAAGTGTCTTGACACCCCCCTCAACTTTTTCTTCATTAACTTCTGCAACATCCGCGGTCTAAGATCTAATTTTCAATCTGTAGAACACCACCTCTCCTCTTCTAAACCTCATCTTCTTTTCCTCACTGAAACTCAGGTGCCTGAGGCAACTGACAGTAGCCCCTTTTCTGTTCCCTCCTACTTTCTCTATCCTCATTTTCAATCCAAAGCTGGATGTTGCGTTTATGTGCGCAATGACTGAACCTGCTCTCCTGCCCACGCTCTTGAATCTTCCGAGTTTTCCACCATCTGGCTACTACTACAGAGTCACTCTCAAACTAAATTTATCTGTGCTGTATACCTTTCACCTAACTCCTCTGACTATAAGAAATTCTTCGACTACTTAACTTCCAAAGTGGAGCATATTCTCATCCTCTTCCCTTTTGCAGAGATCTCCATTCTTGAAGACTTCAATGTTCACCACCAGCTTTGGCTTTCCTCTCCCTTCACTGACCATCCTGTTGAACTAGCCTTCATCTTTGCTATCCTCCACGACCTAGAGCAACTGGTGCAACACCCTACTCGTTTTCCTGACCGTTTTGGAGATACGCCCAACATTCTTGACCTTTTCCTGACCTCTAATCCTTCTGCTTATGCTGTCACCCTTTCTTCTCCATTGGGCTCCTCCGATCACAATCTCATATCTGTATCTTGTCCTATCGCTCCAATCCCTCTTCAGGATCCCCCTAAGCAAAGGTGTCTCTGGCGTTTTACCTCTGCTAGTTGGGGGGAACCTGAGGAGGTATTTTGCCGATTTTTCTTGGAATAACTACTGCTTCCGTGTCAGAGACCCATCTTTGTGTGCTGAGTGCATAACAGAGGTGATAGTGTCTGGCATGGAGGCGTACATTCCTCACTCTTTTTCTCGACCTAAACCTTCTAAACCTTGGTTTAACACAGCTTGTTCTCGTGCTATACATGATAGAGAGGTGGCCCACAGAAGGTACTTAAGCCTTCCATCATCAGAATCTCATGCACTTTATATTTCTGCCCAGAACCATGCCAAGTCTGTTCTCCAACTAGCCAAAAGCTCCTTCATTAATAGAAAGTGTCAAAACCTTTCAAGATCTAACTCCCCTCGTGACTTCTGGCATCTAGCCAAAAATATATCCAATAACTTTGCTTCTTCTTCTTTCCCTCCTTTATTTCAACCTTTTGGCACCACTGTTATCACATCTATTTCTAAAGCTGAACTCTTCGCTCAAACCTTTGGTAAAAACGCTACCTTGGACGATTCTGGGCTTGTTCCTCCCTCCCCTCCACTCTCTGACCACTTCATGCCACCTATTAAAATTCTTCGCAATGATGTTTTCCATGCCCTCGCCGACCTAAACCCTCGGAAGGCTTATGGACCTGATGGGGTCCCTCCTATTGTCCTCCAAAATTGTGCCTCTGTGCTTGCACCTTGCCTAGTCAAACTCTTTCAGCTCTGTCTGTCAACATCTACCTTTCCTTCTTGCTAGAAGTTTGCCTACATTCAGCCTGTTCCTAAAAAGGGTGACCGTTCTAATCCCTCAAACTACCGTCCTATTGCTTTAATTTCCTACTTATCTAAAGTTTTTTAATCTATCCTCAACAGGAAGATTCTTAAACATCTATCACTTCACAACCTTCTATCTGATCGCCAGTATGGGTTTTGTCAAGGCCGCTCTACTAGTGATCTTCTGGCTTTCCTTACTGAGTCTTGGTCATCCTCTTTTAGAAATTTTGGTGAAACTTTTGCTGTTGCCTTGTACATATCAAAAGCTTTTGATAGAGTCTGGCACAAAACTTTGATTTCCAAACTACCCTCCTATGGCTTCTATCCTTCTCTCTGTACCTTTATTTCAAGTTTCCTTTCTGACCGTTCTATTGCTGTTGTGGTAGACGGTCACTGTTCTTCTCCTAAATCTATTAACAGTGGTGTTCCTCAGGGTTCTGTCCTGTCACCCACTCTCTTCTTATTATTCATTAATGATCTTCGAAACCAAACTTCTTGTTCTATCCACTCCTACGCTGATGATACCACCCTGCACTTTTCCACATCTTTTTATAGACGTCCAACCCTTCAGAAGGTAAACATTTCACGCAGGGAAGCCACAGAATGCTTGACTTCTGATCTTTCTAAAATTTCTGATCGGGGCAGAGCAAACTTGGTATTGTTCAATGCCTCAAAAACTCAATTCCTTCATCTATCAACTCGACACAACCTTCCAGACAACTATCCCCTCTTCTTCAATGACACTCAACTGTCCCCCTCTTCTACACTGAACATCCTCGGTCTGTCCTTTACTCATAATCTGAACTGGAAACTTCACATCTCATCTCTAGCTAAAACAGCTTCTATGAAGTTAGGTGTTATGTGACGTCTCCGCCAGTTTTTCTCACTCCCCAGCTGCTAACTCTATACAAGGGCCTTATCCATCCATGCATGGAGTATGCTTCACATGTCTGGGGGGTTCCACTCATACTGCTCTTCTAGACAGGGTGGAATCAAAAACTTTTCGTCTCATCAACTCCTCTTCTCTAATTGACTATCTTCAGCCTCTCTCTCACCACCAAGCCGTACCAACTCAGGTGACAAGGTTAGATTTCCTCAGTCATCCTTCCTGTAACTGCACCGGCTGGGCATCAATTGCCTTTGAAATTCCATGGGTTCTCCATCAAAAGTGTTAGGTTCTATTGGAGGGAGGTTCCACTTGGGATCTGGCATGTTAATTGCAAAGGTTCCCCCAGGATGGGAAAAGGATTGATGATTCTGTTTCACTTTATTAGGCATGTTGACATTATGAGTGTGTCTACGAGAACTTGGTACAAGACCTTGAGCTGCAGGGTTGAGATTTATTGCCTGAGGTTCACTAAATATTTGTCCATTTACTTCATTTGTCATTAATTCATTATCTCTATTGCAAGAAGAAGGTTCCTCTGGGTCATATAATGTAACATATTTGTGAGGCATGGCATCGTCACTTTGTTGATTTGCAATTGCTTGTGCTTTCATTTCATTTTTATGTATTGTTGAAGATAACTTTGTTTCCCTACACTTTCATCATCACCTGGAAGCATTTTTACTTCTTCAGCTAAGCTAAGAGCATTAAGTTCTGCACTAGCGACTGCTAAATCTCTTTCTTTTTCTTTGAGAACATTGTTTCTGTATCTGCTTTTGTCTTAGCTAATGTAACTTCTGCCTCTGCTAAACTATTATGATATTCCATTTCCTTTCTAAGTCTGGCTACCTTTGCTGCTGCTTCTTGCTTTCTTTGTGCTGATGAACGTGATGAAGTTAATGAGACTCTACAATGTCTAGACCGTTTGTTAGAACAAATTGATCCTTTGTCATTCTTTAACTCTTTTCTTTTACATTCTATACTTTCTAATATTTCATGGTGAACTCGTTGATTGTGTTCCAGCTCTTCATTTAGCTCCTCTGACTTTTCTGGCTCTAGTTCCACCAGTTTTGTGTATTCCATATAATACTGATGAAATGCCTCTATTATTTCACTTGACATGGGCTCTAATTCAAAGGGGTTAATTACAATTTTTAGTCCTTTCTTAATTTTGCTGGTAACACTGCTCCATTTACGCTTATAGGACTCTGCTCTTCCCTTGGTTACACTGACGGTATTCTCTTCCTTTGTTGGTCAGCACTCGCCTCCTGACACTAACTTCTTCATTACAAGCTTGACCCTTCTCCACTTGCTCATCCTCACACCATTAATTTCCTTAGTAGCAGACATATCTAACAACTTAATTGTGTCAATACTGAGACACTGAAAGAGCAATTAAAATTATCACTCTAATACTAGCTAATTGTGGGTAATTTTCGTTCACTTAGGCTACTCAATTCAGTGCACATACATACTATTATACTTTCTTGCCTGTTACCCTGGGTTCTACAAAATGGTGGCGAGGCACTCTGGGTAGAAGGGAGTGGTTGTCGTCAAGGGTAGAGCTGACCCCAGGGCCTCAGAGGTTAACCTATAGGCTTACGTCAGTGTCCCCTCATTCCGTGACTCACTCTTGCTATGGTTTCATATGGAACCAATTTCTCGCATGTAGGTCGAGTTCTTACTGTAGCCACACTGGCTGGGCATCAATTGGCTCCCAGGTGATCTCTTTTACTGATCACACTCATCATCGTAGGGTCGAGGAAAGGCAGTTCTCTCTCTGGCGTTTATTTATGAGGTAGACATGACGGTAAAAACTGCTAATTAGTTCTCGGTCTCAATTTCTCACAAAATAACATTATACACAGGTTCGTTTAACTAGTGGGGACAAGGCAAGTAGTTGGGAAATTGCCACCAGGGTCGCCATTCGCAATATGGCATGCCATCAGAGTCGCCCCTGGATGGGTGGGGTGGGGGGTGGGTTCCCCCCACCCCCCACCCCACCCCTCCCCAGGGGCGACTCTGACGGCATGCCATATTGCGAATGGCGACCCTGGTAGCAATTTTCCATAGACCCAGGCTTGGGAAGGGGAGGGGGTGATTCACGACGGCAATACCAGGGGGGGAAGGGGGGGGGAAGCGGGACGGTGACGGCGACACTGACGGAGAGGTGGGGGGCGTGCGTCCTTATCCTTCGGCGACGATGGAATGACTAAATGAATCAATGATGGTGGGCGGAAAATAATTGAATGAAGAGGGGGGTGGACTGGCGGCCGGACGTGGAAGCCGCCCGCCACACACGCGTGGTTTAGGGGACTCTCTTGGCAAGCCATGTAGGTCGCCTTTTCACTCACGTGAATCCTGGAGGGTGGGATGACTGAGTGTTGCCATTGCGTGTTCCCTCCGACAGCTCAGTACATTCCAAGGTCGTCACCGCTGGATGGTCAAGGTCGGGCGGAAAGGGAATGGGGTGGGGGGAGGCCCACACGTGTCAGGAAAGTGGCAGGCAACGCCGCCAGGTCCAATGCGGCCTTACGCCACCAGGAGCCATGCAGGCTTTATTTTTCTTTTTTTTTGGGCGGGAATGGGAAGTTGAGGGCTATAGAATGGGCCGCCGTGTGGACGTCACGCGCTAGTCGCCCGCACGGATCCTGGACAGCCTGGGTGGCGAATCTTGCCATCACGCGTTTCCTCCGACATCTCAGTACATCCCCTATGGTCAAGGTCGTCGCGACTGCCCCACAGGATCCCGTTACCTGCCCATCCTTTTTACCTGGAGGGAGTGTCTGTGATGGCCGGGGTGGAGCGGCTGCCTCTTCCACTTTCACCGACCACCAGCGACGTGGCTGACGTAATACTTATGCCGGATGGCAGCCTTATTATTATTATTATTATTATTATTATTATTATTATTATTATTAGAAAGGTTATGCAGAGTCGATGGGACATTTTATTTTTATTAGGACAAATACAGCTCATTGCTTATTAGGGCAAATACATCTCTTTCATTCAAAACATTTGCGAATTGAAGGCGAAGAGATCATCGTCATCGCTGTCAATGACGGGCGTAGTTTTAATAACTCTAGGAATCAGCTTCTTACAAGGAGCGGCTGGAGCAGCGGGGAGTTTTGGTGTGCTGTCATCCTCTGGCGTGTTAAGGGGAATTTTTTTTTTTTTTTTTTCTGTTTTCCTGCGACTTCTTCTTCACCTCCTGACCCTCTTTGCCGCCTACTGCCGACTCATCTGCTGTGTTTTGGTCGGAGATGGCATCAGCGACTCCTGAGGTGGCGGAATCGACTGCAGTGCTGGCTGCTGCTGTTGCGACTCCTGTCCTGATGGAGCATCAGAAGGTGGGCTGACCAGCAGCGGCGACATGTCATCATCACTAAAGATCAATTTCTTCTTTGCAGGTTTTCACATTTTCTCCACATTGACATCCTCATGGTCAGCACGGCTTCGCTTACCCCCAGCGTCGCCCAGATAGATATCAAAGCGGAAAAAGATGCGTTCTGTAACAGACAAAAAAAAAAAAACGATGAGAACAATGGAAAAGTTTTTATTTTCCCCTCCCCCTCTCCCTCTTCTTATTCATTGGCAAAGAACGTTAATGTAATTTACAATGGTGAAGATGCGAGATGACGTGCAAGGCAATGGTGTACTCACCCGCAGTTCTCAAGATGAAACGTTTGTCAGCTTGCTCCATTCTTGGAGATGAGGCTTCGACGTCCGACTGGGTTGAGAGGTGATGGCGAAGTGATGCTTATCCATCAGCAATTACCCCATATTGATCCCCTTTCCCACCCCCTTATTACCGCTTTACAGATGTTACGACATCTCGCCCGGCTGCCGGCTGGGCAAAACGTAGGCATGCAATGCGGCATATTATGAAATATTACGTAAGCCATACGAATAATTTTTTTGTCATTATATAGATATTGATGCTTTTTGAAGGTGGAGTGAATAATGCACATTGCACGTTTTAATGTATGCCAACTCAGTAGAAGGCAAAAGAACATGCAATAAATGCCGCACACGAGGGAATTCAACCCCTGAAGTTGATAATTTAATGTGCTAATTTTTATATGTGGACAAGTTTGCATAAAATGATGTAAGACGGCAGAATTGTATTTGGGATACAAGTTATAGCTATCGTAATAGCCTATGGCCTGACTTTGAAAATTAAGATAAACAGTAATCCAGTGGCCCATGGTCTTTGAGTCACTCAATGTATTTAGAATGAAAACGCATGGCTTCGCCTGTTTTCTGGCAAGATTTATAAGATCTGTCACACGGCGATGGTTGTGACAGCCTAAAAAATAAACTCGATCATCACCCAAGATGCCTGCTAGACCGGCCTGTATTTCATTCATGACGGCTTATGCACGGACAATGCAGTGAACGTGACGATAATGATCATTTTCTATGACGCCAGTAGTGTCGGCGAAAAACATGATGACGCGGTTGTGATTACGTCCCTTAGCAAAAGACAGATTAATTCTTAGATTTCCTGATTTATCCAGAGGGATGGCATTGTGCACGTCCTCCGTCACAAAGTTAAAGAAACATACTGCCCGACCTTTATTAAAAGCATCAAATGTTAGGGAATTACGTGTGTCGAATCCTAGTGACTCAAGGGTCGTGCAAAACAATTTTGACGCGTGATGCGGGAAAGAGCTGCAAACGTTATAAATGGTTGCCCCGTTCACGGTGATATGTACATGTGACAGATCAGCGTGTTGAAAATATAAACCATTCTTATCAATTACGCCTTGTAAGCTGTCCATATCAACTATTGCCATGGTCAAATTTTGAGGTATGATTTGCACGAAAGGTAATTCGGCAATCAAAGACGTTTGATTGGCGGCTAACACATACGTTTTATTGAGCGTCCTATTAAAAGTGTATTGCATTGGATTTAGAGTCAAGGAGTTATTTAACGATTCTAAGGTGGGCGGATGTGGTGTGACGCGGTCAACCCATAACTTAGCCATCTCGAGCTTAAATTTGAAACTGCTGGCATCTTGGTGTGAATTAAGAATCCATGTTTTGTTAGCCAATTCTAATCGAATTCTCACATCAACAGAGTCAAGCAGATAAGCGTCCAGACTTGATATATCCGAAAACAAAGACGCAGTCATCGAAATGCCGTGCGTTTTACAATCTTTTATCATTTGTTTCTCGTCTTTATTCCCTCCCGTGAAATAGTCTTCATCAAATTTATTGATTATGCCTTTTGATCCATCATAATCGCGGTGGTAGAAGGCGACGCGACCGATAGAGTCAATTTTATCCTGAGGGATTGTTGTAATCATTTTAATGAAGGCGTGATAGTTGAACAAAGAGGATGACCCCACAAGCTGTTCGTTAAAATAACAAGCGCATGACTTAAACATCGTATTATTCAAACCATTACTAAAAACGACGTGATCGTCATCGTCTAGTGGCGCGCCGTCTGCCTTCGTCGCGCTAACTCACAATTCTAGAGACAGCGTTGATAGATCCAAAAATTGCCCTGGAATACCAGGCAGTCTAAATTCAATGTAAGGATCGTTAATCCTCGCATGATTATTAGCATTTGCATCTAAATTAACGAGTAATACGTCTAACTTTCCCCTCGCAGCGACTAACGATTCGATGGTATGCAAGCGATTCACCCACGGAAAGTTCTCACTCACGGCCGTCAGATAATTGCTCAGGGGGGTGGAGGTCGCTCCACCCTGCACATCCGGTCCGTAATGAGTCATCTTTGCGACTAAGCTAAATATTGAAGATATCTGCTTTATAGCAAGTCTTTCTTTTCAGTTGCCTGGTTGGTGTTTTTTTCTTTTTTTTTTTTCCGACTCCAACTTTCCTCTTTTTCATTACTCGGCCGCCTTGAACTATCCTTTCCCCCACGCCCTTCACGGCTGCAACACCTCTATTTCTTAATGATTCACAAAGTCGCTTCCCCTCTAAAACATCTGTTAATAAACCTTTTCCCATTTGGAGTGCTTCGGGTGCCACAGTGCGCATGAGAAAGGGAATTGCTCTTTTAGCAAAGCCACTCAAAACGGAAAATAGGCCACCACCTCTTCTTGAATAGGGTGGAATAAAAACCCGGATGTCGTCTAAACCTCCACCTTTGCTTTGCGTAAAAAGCAAGTCATATTCCGCTCGAGTGGGAGGTGTGGACGCTCTCGTCATGATGGATGTCACGTCATGAATAAGACGTCGAACATAATCACCGGCTATTTATTTCTGTCTGATATGCAGCAAGAGTGTAATCGATTTACCCTCCCAAAGTGAATGACTCGGCCAACTTGATCCGCGAGTTGACTCACAATCGAATCGATAATAGTTTACTGAGCGATTTATACGCAGTCTTTGGCGTTGCCCAGACTTGTCAAATACAGATAATGCTCCGCTCCCGCCATGACCAAAATAAATAATAAGGGCCCCCCTCCCATTTAAGGAATACATTTATACTCGATTCATCAAACACACATCAACTTTATTTTAAAATTTACATGATATAGTTATTCAGACTTCCTCACCAGAATAGTTTCAACTCCAAAAGGTTGAAGTCGCTGCGCCAGCCCTTCCACCATAGGCAGGTAATTATTCCTCCACTCATCCTGGCAGCGACCTCTACATCCCAATCCTTCCGGGATAATAATTTGCTCTACTTCAGCATTCGCCATGGCTAGCAGGGCAATCTTTTTCAGGCAATTCTGGAAGTGTTGGCGTCGGTTCACGCTTGTATCCATCTTGAGTCCTTCCACATAAGGCAAATCCTTCGACGTCGCGATTGCCTGTCGCGCCTTCTCGTTACCCTCGACGGCCTCACCCCAACCATACTGAGTCACGCAGGCCACCAGGTGAGGGAGATTTACGCTTCCTGTGGGAGGCGCGTGGATAATGATACATCCTGGGTCATCTCTTGTGTCTGCCGTGGCCTGATAAAGCGAGTAGAGTCTCTTTCTAGCTGCATGTGTATTCTTGTATGGGTAAATCATTTTGAGATCCCGCGCAATCCCACTCGGTTCGGTGGAGACAGCATTTACTGAGTAAATGATATAACAGCGGCGGTCGTGGAAGATGCCATCGGTCAGCTTGCCCTCGACCACCTTCATCTTGACGAGTAATTGGAGGGCTGATCCACACGTTGAACCCTCTGTGAGGGGAGTGAGGGGGAAATGTGACATCGCGGACCTTTGTTCGCACGTATTGGTCGATATCACACCTCTTGCCTAGTAAAATTTATTCATTCAAATTGACACAGGTGTTATTTTTTTTCCTTTGTTGGTAGGAAGGGATGGAGGGCGGGGAACGTATTATTTACTAGGGGATGTGGGTAATGGGGGCGAACCTTTTTTTGACTATAACCCTTATCAATTATCCATCCATAGGCCTGCACCCCTGACGCGCCTAACACGTGCTCTCATGTATTATTGATGTACTTACTCGTTTACAGAGTAAGATGGGGGGCTTTCTCATTTAATATGCTTCCCAGATGTCACTGACCCCGCCGCCTATCAGTTTACTTCGTTGAGTCGTATTTCTGATGGCATCCGCGGGGAGTTGCGCCATGCGAAGTAGCAGTGATAATAATGGACTCTTATCGGGTGAAAGTCTTTTCGTGACCGAGTACTCGTATGAGATCAAACACGCTTATGCCCGAAAATGGCGGAAGTAAGTTACAGCGCTCATCCCATGAAATCCCAGGTTTACCCTCCAATAATTTTAAGAGAGATAAACCATATTCTCTAAAGGAAGGAGGAACAGCAACTTGAATCAAATCATCCAAGGGCGGATTGACAGGCGCGCGTGGTGGTGGTGCCATGGTGGTTGTGTCGGGGAGGGCGGTGGCCGGCAGCGGAAGTGAAGTTTTTTTTTTTTTCTTGACTTGTTTTGACGTGAATCGGTGCTGAGTTAAGCTGTCGGTCGGTTTAAACTTACACCTCTCGGCAACAGAGACGGGAACTAAACAATATTCTTTCATCTCTGTAGTAAACTTGTTATTGCCGACACGGTTATCGGGAGTAACGTGGCCAATATGCTGCCACCTCGTTTGGAGATTAGAATGACTTTCTTCTTGTACACGGGCGTCTTCTTCAAGGCTACAGTGCGAATATCACTCTTGAATTTTTTCAGGCGGTTAATGATGGTATCGTCGTCTGTCAGGCGTTTCTTCAAAAAGTTGGCGAATATTTCCGAGATGCAATTGACTTTGCGCTTATTCAAACTTTGCAAGACCTGCTTCCGCAATTTAGGGGTGACATGCGAGAGAAGGAAAACCAAATCCTTGTACTTCAATATCAATGGTTTTTCCTCATCCATATCTTATACTAAGTCGTCCGCATCTATCCAGCTGTCAAATTTATCTGGATACCCACGCCAGTGGACGAAGTACTTTCTCTTACCTCGCTCGACCTTCGATCGTAATATATCGACCTGGTAATGTGAAGGAAGAGAGGACTTGATTAATTCTTCCCTGTAGAAAGCGCCGGTCACGTCCTCCCCCGCCAAATCCCTTATGAAATAAATAGGGATTTTATGTGAGTAATCCACATGACTTATCTTAAAAAGCTCCTCGGTATTGTTGACGGTATAACCCTTATTGAATTTAAATTGCGTTCGGGAAGCACGTTGCAAGCGTACAATGTCTCCCACGTCTAATTTATGACTGACAACTTTCTTTCCCCTTGGCCGATTTAAATACATTCGTTTAAATTGCCTCCTGACTTGTGACAGCTCGCAGAAGTGGTGAACCTGGGCTGGCGTTTGGTTGCCGCCCAAACCGCGGTGTGGAGTGTGATTGTACGTGTTTATTAGGGTGGGCAAGACGTTAATATACGTCAGTGTATTGTTCTGCGTGAGATATTTATATATTTTTGCCTTTATGGTTCGGATGACCCTTTCTGCCAAACTCGCCTTTGTTTCACGCGAGTAATTGGAATACAAGGTAATACCTTTCAAAGTTAGATATTTTTTCACTGCTTGATTATAAAATTCGGATCCCTGATCGGTAAAAAGACGCGACACGCCTGTAAAACTCCCCGACTCTAAAACTTTTTTCAGCCCTTGCAGGCTACTGCGTCCGGATTTACTTGTCAGCGTTGCCACTTTCAAGTACCTGCTGAAGACGTCCAGGCAAAACATGACGTATTGGACGCCACCATTGTGTCTGTGCAGCCTTGCAAAATCAGCCAAATCGCAAGTTAAAATGACGGACGGTTTAGGCGCGAGAATTTTTCGTCGTGGAAAATGTTTCAGCGTCGGCTTGTGAAGCGTATAAGTGCAGTTGCCCTGCAGAAATGCCCTCACATCGCAGAGTGTTAGATTCTTATCCCTTTTCTTCCCCTCTCTGTAGAGTGCTTGCACACCTCCTAAAGCCGCAGGATTCGTCATATCCCAGTAAAGTTAATCCAAAACGGCGTTCATAGCAAATAGACTTTCTCACAGGGTGGCTTATCCACAATAATAATCCACAAAATCACACAAAAAAATAACCGTGATCTCGTCTAAGCACGACATTTTTATAAATTTCCACAAAGTGTTTGGCGCGCTCCCAGACATTCAATTTGCCTGCCCAGACATTCAATTTGATATATATCTCTGTTTTTCATAAAAATGTAATGTGAGGCATTTAAAGTTATCGTTCTAGCATACTTTCCGGGGAAAAAGACATTCTGTGCTATCATTATAACTGACAAATTTTAATGTCTCCCTTTGGTGAAAGCCTCTGCTATCGTTTGAGAATTGCCAGCCGTGAGGAAATTGTCATCTAATATCAGGAGTGTGTGCGTTTGGGCGTATGGGCTGTCATCATCCATCACAGGATCAATAATTTTCTCATGCACTTCGACCTTATCTTGAAAAGGGGAATTCTGCTGCAGCGAATGCGATGAGACGCCACAAATGATAATTCTGTTAAATCCATGCTGATATTTCTCTATAATTTTATTCCAGAGGTGTGTTTTGCCGGAATTTTTATAGCCTGCAATAATTATGCGTGCAGGATATCAGAAGAGATTCAGCATCTCTTCGCTAAATGTCTTTTCCATGTTAAGTTCAGAGGGTTACTAAAAGACGCTACGATATGTTTACAGTATTTATTGCTTAACCTGTATTTACATGGTCATGTAGGTAACAGCATAACTAACCTCCCAGCTGCATCCTCATCCCTGCCTTCTAATTATGACGTGGATCTCCCCCAAGCCACACCTCTTCCTCAACCTCCTCCTCCCTCTCCTTAACCTACCAAAGTACAAATGTTCTTACATTACCTCCTCTTCTTCCGCCTCCTCCTCCTCATCCTCCTTATCCAACGTGGACAGTACAAATGTTCTTACAGTACATGAACAATCCCCTCATTCCTCTCCTTAACCCCATACTCAAAACAAATGTTCTTACATTACATGAATGGCAGCTGCTAGCGGCCGCGGTCTCTCTCCACCCCTTAATTATGACGTGAATAATGTCATGGAAGGCCACTCCTGATCACGTCACAACCCACTCATTAACCCATCCTCCGCCTCCCCCTCTTCCTTAGCCTACGTGGTCAGTGCAAATGTTTTTTTTACATTACATGAAGGGCAGCTGCTAGCAGCTGCGTCCTCTCTTTCTCTACCCCTTAATCATGATGTGAATAATGTCGCGGAAAGTCTCTCCCGATCACGCCACAGACCACTCATTATCCCATCCTCCCCCTCTTCCTCCCTCTCTTCCTCCTCCTCCTCCTCCTCCTCTTCCTCATCCACCTCCACCTCCCCCACATCCACCGCCACCTCCTCTTCCATCTCATTCTCCACATCTCTTTCCCGCAGATCATTGTCGGGGTGATAATACGCCATTGAGGTATAGCCATCGACGTGAAAGCGCTTGTCATCAAAATGTGACAACGTATGCTTTCGCATACGAGTCGTACAAATTTGTCCTTTCACATTCCTGATATTATAGCAATCCACCATCCCACATGCGACATTATTAAGTGTTTCCCTATACTGCTGATGCAATATATTTTGCTGAAGGTGAGTTGGAATGCCTTTACCTCGAGATACTTGCTTGTCATCTTCCAACAGCAGCGAATACATCTTTGGCTTTAATATAATCGCCTCTTTGATGAGCGTGGATCCGGTTTCAGATTTCAGCAAGCCTAGTTGACCCTTCCGCTCCCCATTAAAACACGGGTGATCTGAAGCAAAGTTACTGGTGTCAAGAAAATTTGCCATGGGTCCATGTTTCAGTTCATCATTTAAGTTTGTAGGTATGTGCAGACTGAAAATTAAACTGTCAGTATCTTCATAAGCTAATTTAGCTCTCTCCCCATAATTAGCTTTGATGACACGATACCAAAAGTTGTACATGTACTTCTTTGCCACTTCTAAAATATGGTATCCCAAGTAATTTGGCTGCCTGATTTTAATCATATTCTTACTGTTGACACATATGACTCGATCCTCGCCTAATTGGTGGACCCTTTTAAAGGATGGATTTCTTGCATACTTCAGGAAAGACTTTCTTTTTGTCACTAATTTCTGTTGGAGGCCATACTTCACTTCAGATAACATGGATCTACCATAAACTGCGTTTGACTTCAGTTTGCAAATGCAATTTTTAATGGCGCACGTCTCATTTTTACACTGAGCGACATTCCTTTTTATGAAAGGTTTCAGGTATGCAGCCTGTCTGAAGCTATATATAGCATGAACACATTGTATTTCCAGTCCAAGTGAGAGTAAAAGTTGCAGCAATTCCAGACTGATGAGATGATCTTTCAGTCCCTTATGACTGGCCACGAGTTTACGATTTTTCCTCCCCAGCTTACGACCCTCAGCTTCTAACAGTCTTTTACTGTACGGCGAGATGTCATCTTCTGTAATAGTCATGTGTGCAAGGCACAGAGGGAACTCGTCCGTGATCCGAGCCACGTCGGGGGAAACGTCACAGCTGTCCAAATGCAGCCAGTAACCGACGTCACCATCTGTCGCATGATTCTGGATGCCAACTTCAAAAAAATCATCCATCTCTGACTGAGAAAGTTTTTTGATGTCACCCATAGGCA
Source organism: Scylla paramamosain (assembly GCF_035594125.1). Lineage (NCBI taxonomy): Eukaryota > Metazoa > Arthropoda > Malacostraca > Decapoda > Portunidae > Scylla > Scylla paramamosain. The sequence continues at coordinate 23,859,553 of NC_087159.1, read as the reverse complement.
GGGGGGAACACATAACGCTTGCATATAATGAATTATAGTCCAGATAGAACACATAGGTGCCGGGTCCACCGTCAGGTTCGTGGTTTGACTGCAGGTGTGGCCTGACGCAAGTTACAAAGCCTCCTCTTACATTTCTTTTGATCAGGTGATACATGTTAGGCTCGTAAGGTGGATCAAGTTGAACGCCTGTCGACTTTAAAAAAAGCATCATAAGCATAAGAAGATAGTGACACGTAATGTGCCACGTCCAGCCCATAAAATTCATGCAGGTATGATCTATATTTGAGATATGTGTCGGCTAGTAATCCCACATCAATCTCACAATACAGTCTTATGTAATCGCCTAAAGTGCGGCAGGATGTCATACTCCACACGCTTTGAGCGTGTTCATATTCTCCAGGTGACAGAGCCTTCCCCTTGAGCGTGTCATAAAATGCCTCGCAAGGTGGCAATTGTCGATCTTCTAAGCGGCCAAGGTCGGTGATGTACTCATAACAAAGAAACTGTTTTTGAGTACAAATTACACGCCTTACATCCTCTGGAAGGTAATTCACCATTTCCTGGGCGTAACGCGTGCTATAGCCCGCCTGCACGTGACTCTGAGCGAGATGACCGAGGCCGGCATTCATAATGGAAAGCGTTTCCTGAAACTGCAATTCCTTAATCCTTACTTTCAATAAATGCGATTCTGACTTGGCAAGGATGTCCACGTGCGACTCTGGCAAGTGAAGGTCTTTTATGATTAAGGAGACGTCAAAGCTCATATTATGTGCCAGAGTGATGAGATATTTCCTCATGTCACGACACTGGAGGTTGCATCGCGCGCACAATGCCCCCTTGTAATTATTTTGTGGTAATGAGTGGTCGTGATGTTTATGAGGTGGGGTTTTCACATTAAAGGGTTGATGGCAGAGCTTGCAGTGACGCTGACGTTTGAAGTGGTCTTCATCCTCCGCAGACATGCTAATTGGATAGCTAACTACACTTTCCTTGATGATTCACCAAGCTTCAGATAGGCTATCAATGAAATTATTCACGGGATCTTCGCCGAAATAACTTCTCTTTTCCACGACATCTCCATGCCTATTGATGATGAGATACGAGTATCCAATTGGGTCATGTTCAGCTATCACACTTTCATTCTCCTTAGGTTTTATCATAGTTTCAAAATCAAAAAATGCTAAGTAGGCAGGCTGATAGGTGTAAGCAAAATTTTTAAATTTTACTTTTTCGCCGTCACCTGGAAAGAGAAGAGTTTGAGTGAAGTCGCAGTGACACTCGTGATCGCTCAAACTGACAGACTTGGGAACTGAGCTGAAACATATTTTGCAAAACTGATGACCCTCTGGGGTGGGGCAGCTTCTCGTCAATTTCCGGTGCAGCTTCTCCACATCTTTAATGAGCGTCATATGTCTTCTGCCTAGTAAAAGGAGTGAGACTACAGTTTTATACTTCCGCGAGCCTTTTCTTGATAATGTTAAATAGTATATCTCACCGCTTTTAGTCAGTGTATAAACATCCAGAGACAGGCAATTTAACCTTTCTAACTGACTCAAGTTCTCCCAAGTCACTGGACTGTCTACTTTTCCGCGCGTGACGTATTTCTCTCCGCCATGCCGTCTCCGTAATATTTTTGGAATTCTTTTCCAAGGTACACCTCGAGCATGAAGTCTGAAAGCCGCCAAACACTGAATAACACAGGATGAATGTCGGCCATCAGGATTGAAAATTTCATTCCCACCTCGCACGCCTCTAGGATAAGCAACATAATCTCCTATGCCACTACATGCGACGTGTAAGCAATAGTTGATGAAAAAATTCTGTACTCTTGAAATGATAAAACCAGATCCTTCAGTCTCGCTGGTAAGGCTTTCCAGCCGACTGTTCACCTGATGGATCCATAAATCAACAAGGTCAGGCACATCTTGATAGGTGATAAGTCGTGCTCTAAAAGCAATATGAATGACTCGATGTTCATCCTCGCCTAAGGTAGAGAATTTCACTAGTAACAGAGAAATGTGTGAAAATACTTTCAGGGTGGGGGGGAATGGCGAGCTGTGTGACGTGAAATATGATCTAATTTCCCGTATAAAGAACTCCCTGTATTCGGTAAGTAGACCGAGTGGATCTCTGCTTACATGATCAGGTATGTCATATTGATGTCTGGTGAAGCTCCTCATAAAATTTTCCCTCGAGTCAATTAGAGACATCGCAGTGAGGCTGGTAGATACCTATCAGCGCCAGCATTTTTAATTGTCTCCGATTTCCTGGGTCAAAGGGGTGACTTAGCTAAATTTGAAATCGATGTGCAGGAAAAGTACAGCATGAATTGCTGCACAAGTGTATCTAAAATTAAAAACATAACCCTTAATATTAATATTCATACTTACTGGTGTATGATAAGGCTTTGTTAATTGAATTATAAGATAAAACTAAAAATAGGTAATGATTTTTTTTTAAGTAAGTATGAACAGTAAAAATAAAAGGATGTTGATTTCGGCTTGTGCATTTTATCTGGGAATGTTGAAAAATATCAGATATCACTGACACGTCCTTTATATGAAATCAGTGAAATAAAAAAAAAAAGAACAGCACCGCTGGCGGACGTACGACGTACTTATCTTGATCATGATTCTTCAGTTAAAGAAAGCGCCGCGCGCCTTTAGGAAGGAGTGTAAAGTGTAAAGAATAGCCTCTCAGTTCTGCCGATACAAAGGCCTTTACTTTGCTTTACTATATCCAGAATAGGGTATAGCTCGTTCTTTCAGGAATTTTCTTAATTCCGCTGTAGTCCATGATTGTGGGGGTGATGTATCCATTGTGCAGGATAGTCGAGTAAGCGTGGTCATGTGTTTTGGTTTGCTCGCTGCCCAAGTACCCGAGGATAGTGATCGTACCGCAAAAATAAAGTCTCTGATACAAAATTATATTTTCTTTACATTAAATGGATTTGCCTGTTGTTTAGTACATGAAAATGCAAGTATATATTAGTATACTTCCATTGAGGTCGGTAGAAAATTACAGATTCCCTGCCTTGATACACTTATAGGCTCTTTTAAGAATATCATCTGAAATTATGAATAGAGGCTCAAACAATGTCATGTGCTGTCAGTTATCACGAAATTAATTGACTTAAAATTCAGACGCATTACTGTGCAACGATACACCTTTGTAAGCTTGTAAAACCTTGCCCCAAAAAGTATTTATTTTCCGGCGAATTAAAAATTCTGGCGCTATCTGGTATCAAAACGCTCACTGCGACGTCTCTAATTAACCGCGGTTCTTCCGGCATCCCGCGCTCGTCAAGGTCTGCATCCGCCGACTCTCCTGCCATGCTGCGCTCATCGTGGTCTGCCTCCACTTGTGGTGTGTCTGGGAAGAAAAAATAGAAGTAGCAGCGACAGTTTATTATTATTATTATTATTATTATTATTATTATTGAATTGATATTTACCTTGTGTAGGTAGTGAAAGACTTGAAGTCTCGGAAGAATTGAATACGTTCCCCAATAATCCACTCGGTCCCGGCCGTGGCGAGTCTTAAAAAAAAAAAGAATATTAGTAGTGGCGGCGGCACCGTATTTATTGGTTTATTATTTGTAGTATTTTTTTTTTTTTTCTCACCTCTTCCCCCGCCTCCGCGTGGGATGTCGCCTTGTGACACCCGCCGACGTGTGCCTTCTACGCCGCCGTTCTGCTCAACCTCAATCGAGTGTGAGCCTGTACAGGAAGATGTGCTCAGAGCTCAAACTTGTAATGATTGACAGTCATTTCATGTTTACTATTATACATTCCCGCCAAAATAAGTAATAATGCTTACCAGAAGAAGCAGGATTGCCAACTTCGCAGGTGTGTTCTGGTGGAGGATGTGGAAACAGAAGTCCACACCGCTCGCATAAATCACACTGGTCTTCCACACATGAGGGGCAGGATGGATTAGTGCGCCATCTCCCACACACTTCACATAAAAGCCGCGCCTCTGCTGTTCCACAGTGAACACCCATTTTCTTTTCTTTTTTTTTTCTTTAACATTGTCAACACTTTTGTCCCGGCCGCCATGCCGCGTGGGGAAACACTGAAGCTTCCTGCGCAGATGGTCGCGAGGCGCGTGACTTGTCTCGGAAGTAGGCAACACCTGCTTGTTTCATTATCCTCCACTCCACCCATTATCCCACCTTGATCGATTCTCTTCAAAACTTTACGTCCGAGATGCAAAGTTAACGTGGTCTTATATGTAACACGCAAGTAACACTGTTTTCCCCATCTTCAAACTGAATAGGTTTGCCTCTTTGATTAGCAATTTTGATGGCCAAACTCTCTGTAGTTGATACAGAAAGTGGTTTATACGTAATTGAATTCGCACCTTTACTGGTGCTGTCGCCGGGGAGTGGTATGACGTCTAATATATTAACTAGTTGGTTACCAAATCGCGTGGGGGAAATGATGTCGGTATAAACGTACATATAATCCGTCCCTGCATCAGCTCGTGGCACGTATTGAGTGAATAATTTTATGGGTGATGAGGAGGAAACTTTGCTCGCGCTGGAAGATGAAATGACGTCGCCAGATCTTTGAAAGTAGATGGTGTAGCGAAAATTTGGATTGAAACCCAGAATGCAAGCTATATGCGATGCAAATTTTATACTTATATCACTGTAAATACAATCGTCATTAGGAGGGACAATCGCGTTATTCACAACGACCCGCTCCAAGTCGTGGTCATAATAAATGATATCCGAGTAAGGGAAATAGATCTTAAAGGAGTCATTCAAGATTGCTTGAAGTTCTCTCACTATCTGTCCATTAATTGCCTTAGTTATGGCCGGTATGTTCTTATCGGTAAAATTGGAGATGATATTCCTTTCCGGTAGATAGGTATACATATTATATTCATACATATCAAAGTCTGACTGCTTAACCCGACCATAGAACGATATACTGGAATTTGGATCCCCTTCCGTAATGCAGTAGAAATATTTAGGGAATAAAATATTACACAGGCCGACTTCATAATCCCTGCCGGTGTCTAAATGAATGGGTAAGATTCTGTTTTCAAATTCTGTTGTTGTGTTTTTGGGAAATGACCTACCACCTGCAAGAGAAGATAGGTATACGTATATATCGTCACTATCTCTCAATGACATGTTTTTTAAACCCTGTCAACTAACAGACTGACTTTAAACTTTACTTTTTCATGACATATATACGTCGATAGACTGGAGATTATAGCGGTACAGCGTGGATAGTCGCGGCGACCTTGACCATAGGGGAATGTACTGAGATATCGGAGGGAACACGTGCCGGCTATAATAATAATAATAATAATAATAATAATAATAATAATAATAATAATAATAATAATAAGGCGACCATCCGGCATAAGTATTACGTCAGCCACGCCACTGGTGGTCGGAGAAAGTGGAAGAGGCAACTGCCCCGCTCCGGATATCCACGGACGCCTCGTCCAGGTAAAAGGATGACAGGTAACGGGATCACGTGGGGCAGCCGCGACGACTTTGACCATAGGGGGGAATGTACTGAGATGTCGGAGGGTACAGACCGTCCAGGACCCACGACCGTCCATTCTATAGCCCTCAACTTTCCCGTTCCCGCCCAAAAAAAAAAAAGAAAAAAATCGGTGAAAGTGCGAGGCAGCCGCCACCCACTCCGGCCATCCACAGACGCTTCCTCCAGGTAAAAAGGATGGGCAGGTAACGGGACCTCGTGGGGCAGTCGCGATGACCTTGACCATATGGAAGGGGGGGGGTATACTGAGATGACGGAGAGAACACATGATGGCAAGTCTCGCCGCCCAGACCGTCCAGGATTCGCGCGGGCGACTAGCACGTGGCGTGCACGCGCTAGTCTATAGCCCTCAACTTCCCGTTCCCACCAAAAAAAAAAGAAAAAAAAGCCCGCATGGTTCCTGGTGGCGTAAGGCCGCACGGAGCCTGGCGGCGTTACCTGCCACTTTTCTGACACGTGCAGGTCACCCCACCCCATTCCCCTTCCGCCCGACCTTGACCATCCAGTGGCGACGACCTTGGAATGAACTGATCCGTCGGAGGGAACACGTGAGTGAAAGGGCAACCTACATGGCTTGCCAAGAGAGTCCCCTAAACCACGCGTGTGTGGCGGGCGGCTTCCACGTCCGGCCGCCAGTCCACCCCCCTCTTCATTCAATTATTTTCCACCCACCATCATTGATTCATTTAGTCATTCCATCGTCGCCGAAGGATAAGGACGCACGCCCCCCACCTCTCCGTCAGTGTCGCCGTCACCGTCCCGCTTCCCCCCCTCCCCCCCCTGGCGTTGCCGTTGTGAATATATATATATATATATATATATATATATATATATATATATATATATATATATATATATATATATATATATATATATATATATATATATATATATATATTTTTTTTTTTTTTTTTTTTTTTTTTTTTTTTTTTTTTAATGTAGGAGGGACACTGGCCAAGGGCAACAAAAATCCAATAAAAAAATGCCAACTGAAATGCCAGTCCCATAAAAGGGTCAAAGCAGTAGTCAAAAATTGATGGATAAGTGTCTTGAAACCTCCCTCTTAAAGGAATTCAAGTCATAGGAAGGTGGAAATACAGAAGCAGGTAGGGAGTTCCAGAGTTTACCAGAGAAAGGGATGAATGACTGAGAATACTGGTTAACTCTTGCATTAGAGAGGTGGACAGAATAGGGGTGAGAGAAAGAAGAAAGTCTTGTGCAGCGAGGCTCCTGGAGGAGAGGAGACATACAAACAGTTAGCAAGATCGGAAGAGCAGTTAGTATGAAAATGGTGGTAGAAGACAGCTAGAGATGCAACATTGCGGCGGTGAGAGAGAGGCTGAAGACAGTCAGTTAGAGGAGAGGAGTTGAGACGAAAAGCTTTTGATTCCACCCTGTCTAGAAGAGCAGTATGAGTGGAACCTCCCCAGACATGTGAAGCATACTCCATACATGGACGGATAAGGCCCTTGTACAGAGTCATTGCGCACATCTTTGCTATCCTCCATGACCTAGAGCAACTGGTGCAACACCCTACTCGTATTCCTGACCGTCTTGGAGATACGCCCAACATTCTTGACCTTTTCCTGACCTCTAATCCTTCTGCTTATGCTGTCACCCTTTCTTCTCCGTTGGGCTCCTCCAATCACAATCTCATATCTGTATCTTGTCCTATCATTCCAATCCCTCCTAAGGATCCCCATAAGCAAAAGTGCCTCTGGCGTTTTGCCTCTGCTAGTTGGAGAGACTTAAGGAGGTATTTTGCTGATTTTCCTTGGAATGACTACTGCTTCCGTGTCAGAGACCTGTCTTTGTGTGCTGAGCGCATAACAGAGGTGATAGTGCCCCACTATCAAATAAGTGCCCACTAGTCAAACGAACCTGACAACTATAGCAGTTGTGGATTCCTGCTGACCACCCTATGTTGCTGCAGTGGTAAGTGTGTACCTGAAGGTTAGAAGGGGATACACAATATATATATATATATATATATATATATATATATATATATATATATATATATATATATATATATATATATATATTTTTTTTTTTTTTTTTTTTTTTTTTTCGTCTAGTTTTCCCTAGTCTGTCATGGCTGAGACAGTGCCTCCTGATGAAGGACTTTTGGATTTGGCATTTGGGAACCGTTAACCCGAGTGGATGCCCTTCCTACCCTCGAACCGTAACCAGGATTCGAACCTGTGCGCCTGATGACCATTTGGCCCCCAAAGTGCGCGCGGTACCACTGTACCATGGTGGCTTCATATATATATATATATATATATATATAGAGAGAGAGAGAGAGAGAGAGAGAGAGAGAGAAATAGGTAAACATAGATATATTATGCTGGGCATCTATGTGGGTTGCTCCTGTTCATAATGAGAGGATGGGGTTTGGGGGAAACCATGGGATTTAAGAAGCATGTATGGTTTTTCTTTTGCTTGATATCTTTATTTTATTTTGGCTTGTTTATTTTGGGTTTATATATATTTTCATGTCATTGCGTAACTACATCATTCAACTGGGCATTTGCAGTAATAGTTTTTGCTGTGTAAGTGTTAAAATACAGTTTTATTTCTATACAACACATCAACTTATGTCAGGTGTTTGCCCCTGACAAATAATGCACAAGCTTTGGAGTAATAAATAGACACGGAGAAGGCTAGTAGTTTCATTATCCTCTCTGCCCACTGGAATGGCCCCAAGGGACTTATACCGCTCAGAATACTCTGGATTGGGTGACATGAACCATGTAGGGAGGATGACTAAGGAAATCTAACCTTGTCACCTGAGTTGGTAAGGCTTATGCTCCTAAGGGAAATCTATACCGTTATACGCAGCACAGCGAGAAATGGACGATAGAGTAGGGCGCTTGGTTTGACCAGGGTTCCTCCACTGTGGCCACATCTCCACAGATCACCAGTCCGCTCTCCAACCCATCTCTCTCTCTCTCTCTCTCTCTCTCTCTCTCTCTCTCTCTCTCTCTCTCTCTCTCTCTCTCTCTCTCTCTCTCTCTCAAATCAAATGGCAAATCTACCATTACTCTGCACCCTGTCTCTCTCTCGCTCGCCTCTCCCGCCAAAATCCCCACAACAACAAACCTTCAGGGCCTTAAGACTCGTTTTGGCGGGACTCGCTGACTAGTCTGTGAGCCTCTCGCAGGCGCGCCCACTTCAACTTCTTACATATGGTTGAGATATAAAATCCTGTTGGACAATCACCCTTGTAACAAATCCTCCCACTGTCCAACAGCATTTTATAGCCTCAAACTGAATAGTGTCATTTACTGCCTCCAGGACAGCAGGCCTTCTCAGGACCTGAGGAGAGAGTAAAGTTCACTACACAGTTATTTGCTTAAGTCCTCTGCAGGTGAGTAGCATCAGCCAACAGTAGCAAGCTCACTAACAAGGGAAACGCCTACAGACATGTGCCCACGAACACACAGGAGGGTAATTCACGGTTCACTGTACAAGAACTCAGCCTGCACACACACACACACACACACACACACACACACACACACACACACACACACACACACACACACACACACACACACAACACACACACACACACACATACATACATACACACACACATACATCAGTGATATGCAGGAGGGTTTGACCAGTTATATTAATTTGCTGATGATGCAAAATTGTTAAGAGTAATAAAGAGCCATATTGATTGTATAGAGTTGCAAAGAGATATTGACAAGATTTATGGGTGGAGCAAGAAGTGGAAATTGGAATTCAATGCTAAGAAATGCTATGTGTTGGAGTTGGGAAAGAGTAAAAGAAAACCTGCATGGGACTATAAAATGGGGGAGGGAGTAATGAGGAGCAAGGAGGAGAAAGACCTAGGAGTGGCATTTCAAGATACCCTGACCCCAGAACGGCATATAAATGAGATATTTGGCTCAACATACAGGATGCTAACAAATATTAAGGTGGCTTTTCATTACATGGGTAAGACCATGATGAAAAAAATTACAGCCACTATAATATATCCCAGACTGGAATACGCACCAGTGGTGTGGTCTCCACATATGAAGAAAGACATAAAGAAGTTGGAAAGAATTCAGAGGGCAGTTACAAAGATGGTACTGGAGCTGAGAGACCTAACATACAAAGAGAGGTTGAAGGAAATTGGACTGCCAACTTTGCAAGTTAGAAGAGAAAGAGGAGATCTAATAATGATGTATAAAATAGTTAGCCGCATTGAGAAGATAGACAAGCAGGATTTGCTGTTGCTGGAAGAAGGTGAAGCTGGACAGATGAGAGGGCACTCAAAGAAGATCAGGAAGAGTCAGTGTTTGAGGGACATCAAGAAGTACAGTTTTCCACATAGAACTGTGGATATCTGGAATAGTCTAAATAAGGAGGTTGTTACAGCACCAAACATGCCTAAATTTAAGGAAATTCTGGATAAATATAGATATGGAGACAGGACACTATGAGCCCTGCTCGAACCCTCTATTATACAACTAGGTAAACACACACACACACACACACACACACACACACACACACACACACACACACACAGGGGAGGAGTCACTTCCCTGGGTATGGAGTGTGTTATACACAACAACACTCCCTGGTAGGCTACTATGGAGACTCCTATACTATGTAAGTAGGCCAGAGCATACAATCAGTAATGACTCGCCTACACCCTTAAAGGCAGTAGACACCTGCCGAAACGATAATTACTCCCAGTGAGGTCTAAAGCACTGTTCAGGGGGTGCTGTAAACTTATCATTAAACCCAGCTGTGACCTCACTGAACGTTTCCCTTTGTGTCTCACAACACAAAGGGGTAGTCACAGCCTGCCCTCTAAAGACAACTCTCTTCCTCCACACAAAACTACAAGCACCTAATAACACACACACCCTTCACTCAAAAATTTTAAAATCATCATGGCGACTCCTACACCAGCCTCGGAGTCCCCATCTGGGGAGGGGACAATAAATGTCCCCAAGTCGGACTGCCTTTCTGTCGACGACCCTAAGTGTCTTGACACCCCCCTCAACTTTTTCTTCATTAACTTCTGCAACATTCGCGGTCCAAGATCTAATTTTCAATCTGTAGAACACCACCTCTCCTCTTCTAAACCTCATCTTCTTTTCCTCACTGAAACTCAGGTGTCTGAGGCAACTGACAGTAGCCCCTTTTCTGTTCCCTCCTACTTTTTCTATCCTCATTTTCGATCCAAAGCTGGATGCTGCGTTTATGTACGCAATGACTTAACCTGCTCTCGTGCCCACGCTCTTGAATCTTCCGAGTTTTCCACCATCTGGCTACAACTACAGAGTCACTCTCATACTAAATTTATCTGTGCTGTATACCTCTCACCTAACTCCTCTGATTATAAGAAATTCTTTGACTACTTAACTTCCAAAGTGGAGCACATTCTGACCCTCTTCCCTTTTGCAGAGATCTCCATTCTTGGAGACTTCAATGTTCACCACCAGCTTTGGCTTTCCTCTCCCTTCACTGACCATCCTGGTGAACTAGCCTACAACTTTGCTATCCTCCATGACCTAGAGCAATTGGTGCAACACCCTACTCGTATTCCTGACCGTCTTGGAGATACGCCCAACATTCTTGACCTTTTCCTGACCTCTAATCCTTCTGCTTATGCTGTCACCCTTTCTTCTCCGTTGGGCTCCTCCGATCACAATCTCATATCTTTATCTTGTCCTATCACTCCAATCTCTCCTCAGGATCCCCCTAAGCGAAGGTGCCTCTGATGTTTTGCCTCTGCTAGTTGGGGGGACCTGAGGAGGTATTTTGCTGATTTTCCTTGGAATGACTACTGCTTCCGTGTAAGAGACCCGTCTTTGTGTGCTGAGCGCATTACAGAGGTGATAGTGTCTGGCATGGAGGCATACATTCCTCACTCTTTTTATCTTACCTTTAAATATCACATATCAAACCTTTGCCTAAAATTATCTAGATCAATAGCTCTATTGCTGAAAATAAAAAACTTTGTTCCAGTGGAAATTATGAAAATCATGTATTATGCCCATATATACCCACACTTAACCTACTGTAATCCAATTTGGTCCACTACCTACCCATGTCATCTACAAAATCTAAACATCCTCCACAAGAAAATTATTAGAATCATGACTAATAGTGACTTCCTCCAACACACACCTCCACTCTTTAAATCTATGAAAATCCTTCAACTCTCTGACTTATCAAACTTCTCTATTGCATCATACATGTTCAAATTGATAAATTCCAACAACAACAATACCCTGACCCTAACTCATAACCACTCCACACGCTACAGGCATTCTCTACAGATTCCCCATCATACCTTAACTCTCTACCAACACTCTCTAATGTATAAAGGTCCCAAAATATGGAATAGCACCCTGTCACACATAAAAAATTCATTAAGCGTAAATATCTTTAAGAGAAAACTAAAAGAATATTTATTGTCTCAATACTGACACATCTTGTACTTCAATCAATTTTTATCAATATCAATTATTTTGTTTCTTGGTATTGTAACCAAATAGTTCATATCCTCTGTAACTAAAATAGTTTATAACCTCTAGTATATATACATATTTATTTCTGTTTGTTTAATTTTTCTCAAAACTAATATTTGCTTGTTTATAATCAGATTCCACTTCAATTTTCTCTATTTCTCATGTATAATTATGATTTTTCTCCTTTCCTTCCTGTTCTTGCAAAGCCATTTATCCCTAAATCTTTTGTTATTGCTATTAATTTTTTTTTTTTTTTTTTTACATTTTCTTCAATTAGATTTTTAGTTTAGTGTTGTTTTATATTTCAGTATTAAGTAGATATTAAGTGTGCCCAAAAAGCTTGTGCTTCATAAGGGGCTGTTTGTCTTTCAATTAATTGTACCTTAAGCTTATATATGTATTACAGACAAACATAATAAAGTGTTTAAAGTGTTTAAAGTGTTTTAAAGTGCTTGTTCTCGTGCTATACATGATAGAGAGGTGGCCCACAAAAGGTACTTAAGCCTTCCATCACCAGAATCTCATGCACTTTATATTTCTGCCCGGAACCATGCCAAGTCTGTTCTCCAACTAGCCAAAAACTCCTTCATTAACAGAAAATGTCAAAACCTTTCAAGATTTTACTCCCCTCGTGATTTCTGGCATCTAACCAAAAATATCTCCAATAACTTTGATTCTTCTTTCCCTCCTCTATTTCAACCAGATGGCACCACTGCTATCACATCTATTTCTAAAGCTGAACTCTTCGCTCAAACCGTTGTTGAAAACTCTACCTTGAACGATTCTGGGCTTGTTCCTCCCTCTCCTCCATCCTCTGACTACTTCATGCAACGTATTAAAATTCTTCGCAATGATGTTTTCCATGCCCTCGCTGGCCTAAACCCTTGGAAGGCTTATGGACCTGATGGGGTCCCTCCTATTGTTCTCCGAAACTGTGCCTCCGTGCTTGCACCTTGCCTAGTCAAACTCTTTCAGCTCTGTCTGTCAACATCTACCTTTCCTTCTTGCTGGAAGTTTGCCTACATTCAACCTGTTCCTAAAAAGGGTGACCGTTCTAATCCCTCAAACTACCGTCCTATTGCTTTAATTTCCTGCCTATCTAAAGTTTTTGAATCTATCCTCAACAGGAAGATTCTTAAACATCTATCACTTCACAACCTTCTATCTGATCGCCAGTATGGGTTCCGTCAAGGCCGCTCTACTGGTGATCTTCTGGCTTTCCTTACTGAGTCTTGGTCATCCTCTTTTAGAGATTTTGGTGAAACTTTTGCTGTTACCTTGGACATATCAAAAGCTTTTGATAGAGTCTGGCACAAAGCTTTGACTTCAAAACTACCCTCCTACGGTTTCTATCCTTCTCTCTGTAACTTCATCTCAAGTTTCCTTTCTGACCGTTCTATTGCTGCTGTGGTAGACGGTCACTGTTCTTCTCCTAAATCTATTAACAGTGGTGTTCCTCAGGATTCTGTCCTGTCACCCACTCTCTTCTTATTATTCATTAATGATCTTCTAAACCAAACTTCTTGTCCTATCCACTCCTACGCTGATGATACCACCCTGCACTTTTCCACATCTTTTCATAGACATCCAACCCTTCAGGAGGTAAACATATCACGCAGGGAAGCCACAGAACGTCTGACTTCTGATCTTTCTAAAATTTCTGATTGGGGCAGAGCAAACTTGGTATTGTTCAATGCCTCAAAAACTCAATTCCTCTATCTATCAACTCGACACAACCCTCAACTGTCCCCCTCTTCTACACTGAACATCCTCGGTCTGTCCTTTACTTATAATCTGAACTGGAAACTTCACATCTCATCTCTAGCTAAAACAGCTTCTATGAAGTTAGGTGTTCTGAGACGTCTCCGCCAGTTTTTCTTAACCACCCAGCTGCTAACTCTGTACAAGGGCCTTATCCGTCCATGTATGGAGTATACTTCACATGTCTGGGAGGGTTCCAATCATACTGCTCTTATAGACAGGGTGGAATCAAAAGCTTTTCGTCTCATGAACTCCTCTCCTCTAACTGACTGTCTTCAGCCTCTCTCTCACCGCCGCAATGTTGCATATCTAGCTGTCTTTTACCGCTATTTTCATGCTAACTGCTCTTCTGATCTTGCTAACTGCATGCCTCCCCTCCTTCTGCGGCCTGGCTGCACAAGACTTTCTTCTTTCTCTCACCCCTATTCTGTCCACCTCTCTAACGCAAGAGTTAACCAGTATTCTCAGTCATTCATCCCTTTCTCTGGTAAACTCTGGAACTCCCTGCCTGCTTCTGTATTTCCACCTTCCTATGACTTGAATTCCTTCAAGAGGGAGGTTTCAAGACGCTTATCCACCAATTTTTGATCACTGCTTTGACTCTTTTATGGGACTGGCATTTCAGTGGGCATTTTTTTTATTAGATTTTTGTTGCCCTTGGCCAGTGTCCTTCCTACATAAAAAAAAAAAATATATATATATATATATATATATATATATATATATATATATATATATATATATATATATATATATATATATATATATATATATATATATATATATATATATATATATATATATATATATATATATATATATATATATATATATATATATATATATATATATATATATATATATATATATATATATATATATATATATATATATATATATATATATATATATTATGTAGGAGGGACACAGGCCAAGGGCAACAAAAATCCAATAAAAAAAAAAAAGCCTACTGAGATGCCAGTCCCAGAAAAGGGTCCAAAGCAGTAATCAAAAATTGAAAGATTTTTGAAACCTCCCTCTTGAAGGAATTCGAGTCATAGGAAGGTGAAGTACAGAAGCAGGCAGGGAGTTCCAGAGTTTACCAGAGAAAGGGATGAATGACTGAGAATACTGGTTAACTCTTGCATTAAAGAGATGGACAGAATAGGGGTGAGAGAAAGAAGAAAGTCTTGTGCAGCGAGGCCGATGGAGAAGGGGAGGCATGCAGTTAGCAAGATCAGAAGAGCAGCTAGCATGACAATAGTGGTAGAAGACAGCTAGAGATGAAACATTGAGGATTGCCAATGAGAGAGAGAGGCTGAAGACATTCAGTTAGAGGAGAGGAGTTGATGAGACGAAAAGCTTTGATTCCATTATATATATATATATATATATATATATATATATATATATATATATATATATATATATATATATATATATATATATATATATATATATATATATATATATATTTGGCATCTTCTTCAGTTCTTCACAAGTGCCTTGGAAACAGGGATTTTCTGACGTATTCCTTTCGTGCGGGTCTCCTAGGACCTTATGAATATTACAACTACCCCAGGCCGCAAGCTTTCTAAGAGCTTGCGAGAATTGTGGGCGGGGAGCAGGGCGGAGCGAAAGAGCTAGCCACTCGCAGGCAGTGATGCAAACATGTTAGATGAAAACAAGCCGATGTGCATGTATTGTTTTAAATAGAATCTCGAACATACAAAATCATCTGCATACAAGTCAGTCATGAGTGAAAACCATCATTAAAATGGAATAGCATGAGTTGTTTCAAATTAAGTGAATATTAACTGTAGCCGCACCGGCTGGGCATCAATTGGCTCTCAGGTGATCTGTTTTACTGATCACACTCATCATCGTAGGGTCGAGGAAAGGCATTTCTCCCTGACACGTTTATTGATGAGGTAGGCATGACCGTAAGAACCGCGAACAAGTTCTCGGTCTCAATTTCTTACAAAATAACATTATACATTGATATTAAACACTTTCAACATATTACAATATTCATTAACAATACATGCAATTAACTTGGCACTATGACAATAAGTTTTTACTACAAAATTAAAGTATTTACCTCGGTCACCAACTGCCTGTCTTTGTCTGAGCGCGACTTGGCCGTGAGTGATGCCCGCAGGCGACTAGCAGGTTAACCCCACACTACTAACAAGTGAGCATCGGCTTCGGTGCTTAATATAGCATTAAATACTGATACTTACACATATTACACGTTTTCATGCAAATAGAAAACTATTGAACATTTCACTTATAAATGCCGAGGAATAATGACATGAGGTACATACGCTTTACATACAGTAACATGGCTCCCCTAAATTGCGTAACAATTTACCTTAAATTAAGATTAGTATGTACCTTAAAACTAGGATTAGCACATAATATATTTTGTTACACTGGCTCCTTGGCGGGGATGCTCCGGTCTATTATTATGCATTACCTTCTAACAGCAATACTAGACTATGTATTGGCCTCTCTATGATGGTCCTGTTTGCCTTTGTGCGTCTTCCCTGGTTGTCGAGATTACAGTCTGAAACCAGGACCTTAACCTTTCTTACTAGGCCATCATGATCAGGAGATACTTCTGTTACTCTTCCCAGTTTCCACTGGTTCCTTGCTACATTCTGATCTTTGATGATAACTATGTCATTTACACTGAGATTCCTCTTTGGTGTTGTCCACTTATTTCTAAGTTGTAGGAATTGCACATACTCCTTTTTCCACCTGGACCAGAACTGGTTGGCCAGGTATTGTGCTCTGCGCCATCTCTTTATGCTTGGAGGAGGCAGTACTACCTTTGTTTTCATAGTTAACAAATTACTGGGTGTCAACGGTGTAGGATTTTCTGGGGAGTTAAGATGGTCCACAGTTAGGGGACGACCATTGACTATATTTTCCGCTTCATCTAAGAAGGTTCTCAGATCTTGGTCATCTAACTGGGTACCATGCTGATCAAGTAACACAGAGAGTACATTTCTCACTGTGCGTATCTGCCTCTCCCAAACACCTCCCATGTGACTGGAATTGGGTACATTCATGTTAAAAACAATCCAGTCACACTGATCTTTCATGAGTTCTTGTCTGACTTTATTGTTATTTAATTCTTTCAAGCATTTCTCATACTCTGATTTGGCTCCTACAAAGTTAGTTCCTTGGTCACATCTCAAGCGTATGTACCCATGAGGTACATACGCTTTACATACAGTAATATTAACATTTGCTTACAATGAGCGTGGAACAGTCAAGCCTTCCAGTGGCGTGTGACATTTTGACAGAGCAGGTAAAGGTGTCTGAATTGCCTTCTTGTCTTGGGCCATAACTTCCAACACATCATTGTGTTCAGGTACAATGTTATAATGCAGTGTGGGGACATGACTAATATAACCAATTCATGCTAAAATACTCTACAGAGTGGCCTGTATTTGTAGGAAAGGTCTGAAGATACAATACAGGGGCCGGAACGTTCCCTTAACATGGCTGCATCTGAACAGCGGGGCAAGGGACCTCGCTCTCACCCCTATGAATGAACTGTGACCTGGAGAGCTGCTAGACCTACTCCCTGCATCACAGTTTCCCCTAGCTCCAATCCACAATCGCTAATAATAGACCATATTTCGTTATATTATAATACTTTCAGTCTGTGTGGACCAGTGGTTCCCAAAGTTTTTCTAGTCGTTACCCACTTATAATACATGATCCTTGTCCATGGCCCATCGCCAAGCATAACCTATGACTGCAGTGACTGTCTACAGTCCTACATTCGTTACGTACATATAAAATACACTCTAGCAAATCCTGTAACTTTATTGATTTCATTTTTTTTTCATTTGTTAAGTATTAATAAAGAAATTTGTAGTTTGCCTTTTGCTAAATCTCATCTCATTATTGAAATGGTTCTAAAGAAATAACATAATGGACATGAAAAAAATGTACATACTTAGAGAAATAAAAAATAAAAAAAAATAATTTTTGCGAAAAGTTGTTTCAATAATAAACAAACAAGTAGCAAAATAAGACAAAATTCCACTACTTTAAAAGTGTATTAATCCCACACCACATGATCTGATCTTTGAATCTGACAAATCTGATGACTATAATTCTGATGTGAAATGCTATCATAGGGAGTAATAATTAAGTGCCACAACCATGACCTTCAGTGGCCACACACCCATCTCCTCCCAGGCTATTTGCCTCAGAACATTCATGCCAGGTCCTTCAGGAGGGGTTGTACGATCAGGAGCTGATTTTTTTTTCTTTATAATTTTCTGCATTTACTCCGCTTCTTTTGATATATGTAACGTTTTGATTACAAAAAAAAAAAAAATCCCCTTCTGTAATGAGGTCTTCCGTCATGAAATTCTACGGTTTCGCTCGCCGCGAGACATGTATGATAAGTTTTTTTTTTTTTCCTTTTTCTTTTTTTTTCCCCCCATATTTATGACATATCCATTTTTTTTAGTTCTCTATGAAAATCTACTGTTCTCTCACTGCGTACAATATTAGAGAACACGAAATTTTAGGTCTAACTATTTTTCTCAGATTTATATACGAAAAATAAAATTATATTATTACTTTTTTTCGTAAATCCAGCAAATAATCAATGTATCTGTATCATATATCTTTAGCTTTAATATTTTATTTATTTTAAACAGTTGAACATTGTTTTTACTTAGAAATATGGCGAAATATAACAAAAATTGTTTTCCATCCCTTCCCCCCACGGTTAATGAGCGTGAAATCATGAATCGCTTTAGGCCTCTGTACAGAACCAATTAGAGTAAATAAATGAAACTATGTCTGCTTTTCAACATAT
Organism: Scylla paramamosain; assembly: GCF_035594125.1. Classification (NCBI taxonomy): domain Eukaryota; kingdom Metazoa; phylum Arthropoda; class Malacostraca; order Decapoda; family Portunidae; genus Scylla; species Scylla paramamosain. The sequence goes on along the minus strand of NC_087159.1, from coordinate 23,840,906 downwards.
TCTAATGTATATATCATGTGAATTTCAAGTCCTTAACTGCAATAGGTGAATTATAGTCATCCCTTAAACTTTAAGATGGATATCTCAAAATGGCGGATTTTGGCATATAAAAACTATCTCTTCCATTGTTATTCCTGTTGCATATATATGGGCTATTGTAGTTTATGAAACTATGAGAGGCGGTTTGGAAGTAACGATGTAAGAAATAGGTATAAAGACGAAAAAAATATGTATGCTAAACAACATGTTCTGTGTTATGAGAGTATTAGAGCATTAGTATTAAGTTTTGGTGCTATGAATGTTAAGTAAATGAGAGATATAATGAAACTGAGAATGAGAGTGGTTAAGATGTAAGGTGTAACTACATTATAATAGTGAGGCTCATGTTTACTGGGAAGAATGTTGATGCAACAGTAAAGCGAGATAAGGAGGGACAGTGACATATGAGAGGGGTGAACTATTGCTGACCTAAGGGTAAGATGGAGGAGGCAGTAGACACCTGCCGAAACGATAATTACTCCCAGTGAGGTCTAAAGCACTGTTCAGGGGGTGCTGTGAACTTATCATTAAACCCAGCTGTGACCTCACTGAACGTTTCCCTTTGTGTCTCACAACACAAGGGGGTAGTCACAGCCTGCCCTCTAAAGACAACTCTCTTCCTCCACACAAAACTACAAGCACCTAATAACACACACACCCTTCACTCAAAAATTTTAAAATCATGGCGACTCCTACACCAGCCTCGGAGTCCCCATCTGGGGAGGGGACCATAAATGTCCCCAGGTCGGACTGCCTTTCCGTCGACGACCCTAAGTGTCTTGACACCCCCCTCAACTTTTTCTTCATTAACTTCTGCAACATTCGCGGTCTAAGATCTAATTTTCAATCTGTAGAACACCACCTCTCCTCTTCTAAACCTCATCTTCTTTTCCTCACTGAAACTCAGGTGTCTGAGGCAACTGACAGTAGCCCCTTTTCTGTTCCCTCCTACTTTCTCTATCCTCATTTTCGATCCAAAGCTGGATGCTGCGTTTATGTGCGCAATGACTTAACCTGCTCTCGTGCCCACGCTCTTGAATCTTCCGAGTTTTCCACCATCTGGCTACGACTACAGAGTCATTCTCATACTATATTTATCTGTGATGTACGAGTATACCTCTCTCCTAACTCCTCTGACTATAAGAAATTCTTTGACTACTTAACTTCCAAAGTGGAGCACATTCTGACCCTCTTCCCTTTTGCAGAGATCTCCATTCTTGGAGACTTCAATGTTCACCACCAGCTTTGGCTTTCCTCTCCCTTCACTGACCATCCTGGTGAACTAGCCTACAACTTTGCTATCCTCCATGACCTAGAGCAATTGGTGCAACACCCTACTCGTATTCCTGACCGTCTTGGAGATACGCCCAACATTCTTGACCTTTTCCTGACCTCTAATCCTTCTGCTTATGCTGTCACCCTTTCTTCTCCGTTGGGCTCCTCCGATCACAATCTCATATCTTTATCTTGTCCTATCACTCCAATCCCTCCTCAGGATCCCCCTAAGCGAAGATACCTCTGGCGTTTTGCCTCTGCTAGTTGGGGGGACCTGAGGAGGTATTTTGCTGATTTTCCTTGGAATGACTACTGCTTCCGTGTCAGAGACCCGTCTTTGTGTGCTGAGCGCATAACAGAGGTGATAGTGTCTGGCATGGAGGCGTACATTCCTCACTCTTTTTCTCGTTCTAAACCTTCTAAACCTTGGTTTAACACAGCTTGTTCTCGTGCTATACATGATAGAGAGGTGGCCCACAAAAGGTACTTAAGCCTTCCATCACCAGAATCTCATGCACTTTATATTTCTGCCCAGAACCATGCCAAGTCTGTTCTCCAACTAGCCAAAAACTCCTTCATTAACAGAAAATGTCAAAACCTTTCAAGATCTAACTCCCCTCGTGATTTCTGGCATCTAGCCAAAAATATCTCCAATAACTTTGCTTCTTCTTCTTTCCCTCCTCTACTTCAACTAGATGGCACCACTGCTATCACATCTATTTCTAAAGCTGAACTCTTCGCTCAAACCTTTGCTAAAAACTCTACCTTGGACGATTCTGGGCTTGTTCCTCCCTCTCCTCCACCCTCTGACTACTTCATGCCACGTATTAAAATTCTTCGTAATGATGTTTTCCATGCCCTCGCTGGCCTAAACCCTCGGAAGGCTTATGGACCTGATGGGGTCCCTCCTATTGTTCTCCGAAACTGTCCCTCCGTGCTTGCACCTTGCCTAGTCAAACTCTTTCAGCTCTGTCTGTCAACATCTACCTTTCCTTCTTGCTGGAAGTTTGCCTACATTCAGCCTGTTCCTAAAAAAGGGTGACCGCTCTAATCCCTCAAACTACCGTCCTATTGCTTTAATTTCTTGCTTATCTAAAGTTTTTTAATCTATCCTCAACAGGAAGATTCTTAAACATCTATCACTTCACAACCTTCTATCTGATCGCCAGTATGGGTTCCGTCAAGGCCGCTCTGCTGGTGATTTGGCTTTCCTTACTGAGTCTTGGTCATCCTCTTTTAGAGACTTTGGTGAAACTTTTGCTGTTGCCTTGGACATATCAAAAGCCTTTGATAGAGTCTGGCACAAAGCTTTGATTTCCAAACTACCCTCCTACGGTTTCTATCCTTCTCTCTGTAACTTCATCTCAAGTTTCCTTTCAAACCGTTCTATTGCTGCTGTGGTAGACGGTCACTGTTCTTCTCCTAAATCTATTAACAGTGGTGTTCCTCAGGGTTCTGTCCTGTCACCCACTCTCTTCTTATTATTCATTAATGATCTTCTAAACCAAACTTCTTGTCCTATCCACTCCTATGCTGATGATACCACCCTGCACTTTTCCACGTCTTTTCATAGACGTCCAACCCTTCAGGAGGTAAACATATCACGCAGGGAAGCCACAGAACGCCTGACTTCTGATCTTTCTAAAATTTCTGATTGGGGCAGAGCAAACTTGGTATTGTTCAATGCCTCAAAAACTCAATTCCTCCATCTATCAACTCGACACAACCTTCCAGACAACTATCCCCTCTTCTTCAATGACACTCAACTGTCCCCCTCTTCTACACTGAACATCCTCGGTCTGTCCTTTACTTATAATCTGAACTGGAAACTTCACATCTCATCTCTAGCTAAAACAGCTTCTATGAAGTTAGGTGTTCTGAGACGTCTCCGCCAGTTTTTCTCACTGCCCCAGCTGCTAACTCTGTACAAGGGCCTTATCCGTCCATGTATGGAGTATGCTTCACATGTCTGGGGGGGTTCCACTCATACTGCTCTTCTAGACAGGGTGGAATCAAAAGCTTTTCGTCTCATCAACTCCTCTCCTCTAACTGACTGTCTTCAGCCTCTCTCTCACCGCCGCAATGTTGCACATCTAGCTGTGTTCTACCGCTATTTTCATGCCAACTGCTCTTCTGATCTTGCTAACTGCATGCCTCCCCTCCTTCCGCGGCCTCGCTGCACAAGACTTTCTTCTTTCTCTCACCCCTATTCTGTCCACCTCTCTAACGCAAGAGTTAACCAGTATTCTCAATCATTCATCCCTTTCTCTGGTAAACTCTGGAACTCCCTGCCTGCTTCTGTATTTCCACCTTCCTATGACTTGAATTCCTTCAAGAGGGAGGTTTCAAGACACTTATCCACCAATTTTTGACCACTGCTTTGACCCTTTTATGGGACTGGCATTTCAGTGGGCATTTTTTTTTATTAGATTTTTGTTGCCCTTGGCCAGTGTCCTTCCTACATATAAAAAAAAAAAAAAAAGGTGTGAGGCGCTGAGGACCAGCAGGGACGATGCCCCTGAGGGACAGATCCCTTTGTACCACCACCGCGTTCGGGTGTGACTCGTTCTGGAAAGATTGGATCACTACAATGCAGACGCAGGTGGTGCTTGGTGATAGGCCTGCCTAAGACCCCAAACACGTGAATTCCACATCTGTATTATGAGGGGGTCGATTTCCCTAATTGTCATAATCCATGATTAGTGATGCTGTAAGCGCTGTCCGACGCTTATTAATGTATTGTACTGGAGGTAACTGAAACGAGCTGTGCAGTATGCTCTCTTTGTATTCAGAAGCGGTCAAACCTGTGAATTAACATATTATCACTAATACTGAGAATAACAGAAAAAAGTATATCAATAGGTAAAACAAGTATTGCAGTACATCAATGTCGTGACACTTCACTTTGTCAATTCCGTAACATATGTGAGTCAATACAGAGTTACCTACACTTTAGCGGGTTCAGTCGGTTCTACAGATGAACACCACCAGCACAAACACAGCAAGTCGTCCTCTCGTCTGCGTGATCTGATGTATGTCATTATGTTACACACACATCGCTAAATCCTCACAATTACGTAACTCACAATTACGTAACTATCTAATTACTATAAGTAGTTACATTAATTATGTTGACACATCATTAGATCCTCATGGTTAGATGAGTATCTGTTATCTAATACTATGATGAATACATACACAGTGCGGGGAACAGGCGTCCTCTTGGTTGTATGCAAGGGATTACACTTGGGGATTTACCGGAATGAGAACTCGGGGATTTACTGGGATTTACTCTCCGCGTCTCCCAAGACAAGTTTGAGGTTTAGGCGTGACTGTCGTGAAGTGGCTTTAGAGACACTGCTGGGCCCCTACGGCGTATGATGTTCATTATGCTGTAGGTATGTTATCAACACTCACGTCACAACAACCGACCCTTCGGCGAGAGAAATAGTTGAGAAGGCAAGTTCAACGCGTCCCCTCGGCATTACATTCCCGTCTCACTCTGTTGTGTCGGCGCGCAGGCGCGCCATACACTGCTCATGTTTAACAACCAGTTGCTACAAATAATATAACGCTAACAAAATAAAACATAAAATGTCACATTACAATGTACGTATATGCGTATCTCTATCCGTCGTGTAAGTTGTACATATACAGCGACTACAGATGCATTATGTTGATACGATTAGTGATGCATTATGTTGATACAGTATCTAATGGTCAGTAATGCTACACATGCCTTATATTTATTATATGTGTCTTCAGGTTTGACTGAATGGAATATACGAATCGCGTCACTGTGTGGATCTAAAATCCTTTAGCTGCCTTCGGGTAGCTACAGGTGATGTTGCAGATTATCAACAAGCTTCTTGATTCATGGTTTTGTTTCACTTAAAACACATCGTAGGTCATGCTTCACTTTTAGTCTGTTGGGATATTTAATTTTTAATGTGGAGTAGTTGAAAAAATGCAGGTTCTCAGGAATAAGTTGATGAAAATGGTATGCGGTGTCCAAAAACAATTTGTCTACATAATCTAGCCATTTGTACTGTACCTGTAAGTTCCCTCCACTGACTGACCACCCACTAAATCCCTTAGCTTTTACATATAAATATCCTCAGATTATAGCCCCCCTACATTCTGCTACATGGTCCCCACGGGAGCCATGGCCACTGGTTTGGGAACCACTAGTCTAGGCAGAATAGGATAATAATTAAGGATACCTAAGAGGTGAATGCACCCAAAACGCGGAAATAGTGAAAATACCAGCAAAAAGTCGCTTTGACATTTCGTTCCATCACTGCCGTATGTATAGCACCATGCAGCAAGTTTTACTTGTCATATTGACCAACATCAGGCATCATTTTGATCCCAATGTCTTAACCAGGCAATGGTATATTACTATATGCCTGTTCTTTAAATTTAACAACTACCAAACAAGAACAATAATCAATGTGTCTGCCTGTCTCTTTCCTTCGATCAGAAGAAAATGCAGAGAATTGGCCCTATATGATTAATTTTATTTAACTGACAATATCACAGGGCCTGGAAGAGCAGCACTTCACTTCTAAATAGCATAAACTTCAAGAAGCGAGTGGTTAAAATTGCTGCGAATCGAATCGAATCGTTTATAGGAAAGAGGGGTGAAGGAAGAGTAGTATATGTATAAGAATAAAAGCTAGAAATAATGAAGGACAGTGTAATGCCACCCCCCCCTCCGGTTCCCCCCTCCTCCCTCCTCCTCACCGGTCCGATCAGAGCTCTAATGAGACGAGGCAAAGATCTTCACGGTGAAGAAGAAAAAAGAAGAGGAAGAGAGAAGAGGTGAAGCACGCACACACACAAGAAAAAAAAAAAAAACATTTTTGATTGGTAATGGTTCTCGCCTTCATCGTCATGGCCAGGGGGTAGGGAGAGGTTAATTATCACACAGTACCTACAGTGTGGCTTTATTATGAGGAACGAAAAATATAAAAATAGCAAAAATAATTAAATGAATAATACTGATGGGATTCTTTGGGTTGACTGACCCACTATGACACTTTATCGAGTGGTTAATCTAGAAAAAAAAAAAGGGCACTTGAAATTCTGGTATGGCATATACACTTATACTCCGTTACTTAACACTACGAATACACAAGAAAATAATTACTTTTATAACTCCTCAAGAGTACCATTGATTCTGGGCACCGTTATATCCCTAAATAGCGTCACAGCCTTCATCCATCACTTCTCTACGGCAATAATATTGCTCACAACACATTCACAGTAGACTATATTTGACTAAAGAAACATTACATGGCTAACACTTTCCCAAGACTCTGTGGCCTGTCTCCACGTGGGACCAACACCGGCTATTTTATCTGTTGCCAGAGGGAAGGGAGACGCCATTCTGTCAACACGTACAGTCACTATATCTTCACTAGAGACATGAATAATAAACATGAACACAGTAATATTCACTTCTAAATAAAAGAAAAATCAAATATTTCAGAGCTACGAGACCCACCTGTTGCCAGAGGGAAGGGAGACGCCATTCTGTGCTCTCCCCCTCAACACCCACACCCAGGCCTCTGAAGTTATTGGAACCTTAGCTAGTTCTCTCTCTCTCTTCTTTCACAAATAATTTTACTGAACTGTGAGTTTAAATAAAAATGCAGGAATAATTGGCTAGCAAGGTGAGCATATAGGCTGGACATTAGTTGAAGTTAATAATTGAATTCTAAATTACTAACATATTTTATAAGCTAGGGAATGACACCTTATGAGTTACTGGTAGGCTGACGCAACATGATGTAATTCTATTATTCGTATTACCACTGATTAGAGAAAACTGCAGTTGAAATAAGTAAAGACTATTTATAACAAATGTTTCAAGACTTCTAAATCACTCCCACGAATACACGCCTTATAAATATACTTTTTCATATAATCACTAAACCTTTAATTACCGCTATTATCCTCCTCTTCACCGCAAGCTACAAAAGAAAACAATTATTGGGGAGACTCAAAGAAACACAGAAATAATAAAAAGGAGCGTTACACACGCCCATTCTCCCAGAGTTTAACTCACGGTGAAGAATACAAGCAAAATCCTACCTATACACTTTCCCTATCCTATCCATACATAAGGTCTACTAAACAGCTGACACTGACTCAACCACTTACCCTTGAGTCACCTGACTCGTACATTTCTTCCCGTAGGAAATTGTACCAACACCTTTCACATACAGAATACTTACAGGAAAAGAGAACTTGGACCCCAGTCACCCTCTGCTCTACGGGTAATCTATGGAGAAGTCACCTGACTAACTCCGTCACTCTCTTTATTCCCCGTCTCATAGAAAAGGAATAATCTATTACATTCGCAGCATTCGACACATTCGCCAACATTCACACAAATCATTCCTCTTACTACAACGAAGACTGGGGTAATACGTCCTCAAGGGAAACTTAGGACCCGTTAGAGGTGATGACTGTAACTTGAGGAGGAAGTAACCAAGTACGACGTTCCCTGGAAACCTCACTTCTCGAACTAAAGCCCACAAGAATGGGGTACACTTCCCCGAACTGAAACACATAAGCTACCATCTTGTATGAACTGTTTTGACACGACGAGAATTTGGGGACGACTTTCCCGAAATGCCCCACTCTATTTGTGGCTGAGACAGTGTCACTGAGCTTCGAACACTTGTGACGGATGAGGATTTCCTGCTCTTAACTCACTTCATTCCTAACCCTCACATCCTATACATTATAACACTGTTCACTTCTCCTCACTCCTGAGTTCGTGCATCACATTAGCACTCCTCAATAAGACGTCTGGGAGGTCGACGGCGGCGGGGAGGGAGGTCTTGATCCTCCTCCTCCTCCTCCTCAACACATCCGTCTGAATAGTTCTCCTCCAACTCCGGAATAATTTCACTCCGACTCACATACGGTTTCACCTTTTCTGCTGCTCTTTGTACTAACTTCCCAGAATAGGGGTCCTCCACTACATACAGTTGACCGTCCCTGATTACCTCACTCACTCGATATGGTCCTTTCCACTTAGCATTCAATTTGGTAGAGGTACCAGGCAACGGAGTTTCTGATTTCACCCACACCAAGGACCCAACTGAGACCTTTTCATCACGTCGTTTTCTGTTCGCCACTGCACGGTACCTCCTCTGTAATGTCACACTAGCGTCTTTAATCATGCGCTTAAGTTGCTGAACGTCACTATCTTCAGACTGCACCGTCAGGAGAGGCGCCGTGACGAAACGAGGTGGCTGTCTTGCGAAGAATGCTACATATGGAGAGACCCCCGTGCTGCTATGTACTGCCAGATTCATGTGTGACTGACATTCACTGAGAAGGGCGGGCCACCTTAAAGGGTAACCCTTGCACATTTGGGACAGCACGGTCTTCAGGGTCCGGTGCATTCTCTCGATGAGTCCGTTTGACTGGGGGTGATAGGGAGTGGTGTAGAGCAGTTCTATCCCATGAAGACCAGCCCAGGTTCTTAGTTCTCGTCCCGTGAACTCCAAGGCATTGTCACACAGGATGGAGAGTGGCCGGCCAAAGTCAGAGATGTATTGGGAAAGCTTAGCTACTATACCCTGAGCATGTTTTGTTTTTAGAGGATAAAATTTGACATACCTAGAGAAGTGATCTATGATGGTGAGGATATACCTTTGACCCTCCTGTCCGTTGGTCATGTCAGTGAGATCAATGGCAATCCTCTCCAATGGCTGTGACACTATAGGTAACTCTCGGTATGGCTGTGACATTCCTCGGTTGTGTTTGAATTTTTGGCAGTTTAGACACTCTTTAAGATACTGTATTACATCCGACTTAATAGTAGGCCAATAAAACAACCCTTCTGCCTGCTTGATGGATTTGAACTGCCCAAAATGTCCTGATTGATCATGAGCAACTTCTAGTGCCTTTCTGACTAGGTGTCGGGGTACTACTACAGTGTAATTTAGACTGCCATCTTTGGTCTCTCTAACATAGTGCAACACACCATCCAGAACTTCAAACTGATCAAGGGTTGCCTTAGCAATCTTTTGCCCTGGCAATACCCCACCCTTCAAGTAGTCTAAGAGTTCATTCCAAGTTGGATCTTCGCGCTGTCCTTTAATGAATTCCTCTCGGGTTAGGCCTAACCAGGTAACGTTGGGTTGATGTGTGATAAGCCTAACAGGACGCGACAACTGATCAGCCACTACATTATCTTTTCCCTTTACATACTTTACGCGAAAGTGATACTCGCGCATTTCCAGCATCCACCTAGTTACTCTGGGCGACTTAGTCCGCCTACGGAAGATAGTAGTGAGTGGTTGGTGGTCGGTTTGAATCTCAAAGTTGGTTCCCCAAAGGTAATGGTGGAAATGATGGCAAGCTAACACGACAGCTAACGCTTCTTTGTCGGTGACTGAATACTTCTGCTCGCACTTACTGATCTTCTTAGAATAGTAACCTAGAGGTCGGACACTTTTATCAGGTTGAACTTGGTGCAGTACCGCTCCTACGCACTCATCGCTAGCATCTGTGACTAAGACCAGAGGAAAGTGAGGTCATGTCTCCATGCCAAGACGTGATTCAATCTCTCATCATTAAAGAAATTCCTAGCTCTTGCTCCTCCTGCACGATATATCCTTACTTCTGAATTCTCCACTTCCACATCAAACCTACGTGGTACCTGGCTATGACCTACAACAGCCACTTTGAACATTACTTGACCCAATATTACCCAACTGTCAGTACTCTGTCTCTCCCAATACGACTGGCCAAGACTACAGCGAATCCCACCGCTGCCACCAGTGTAATGCCACCCCCCCCTCCGGTTCCCCCCTCCTCCCTCCTCCTCACCGGTCCGATCAGAGCTCTAATGAGACGAGGCAAAGATCTTCACGGTGAAGAAGAAAAAAGAAGAGGAAGAGAGAAGAGGTGAAGCACGCACACACACAAGAAAAAAAAAAAACATTTTTGATTGGTGATGGTTCTCGCCTTCATCGTCATGGCCAGAGGGTAGGGAGAGGTTAATTATCACACAGTACCTACAGTGTGGCTTTATTATGAGGAACGAAAAATATAAAAATAGCAAAAATAATTAAATGAATAATACTGATGGGATTCTTTGGATTGACTGACCCACTATGACACTTTATCGAGTGGTTAATCTAGAAAAAAAAAAAAGGGCACTTGAAATTCTGGTTTGGCATATACACTTATACTCCGTTACTTAACACTACGAATACACAAGAAAATAATTACTTTTATAACTCCTCAAGAGTACCATTGATTCTGGGCACCGTTATATCCCTAAATAGCGTCACAGTCTTCATCCATCACTTCTCTACGGCAATAATATTGCTCACAACACATTCACAGTAGACTATATTTGACTAAAGAAACATTACATGGCTAACACTTTCCCAAGACTCTGTGGCCTGTCTCCACGTGGGACCAACACCGGCTATTTTATCTGTTGCCAGAGGGAAGGGAGACGCCATTCTGTCAACACGTACAGTCACTATATCTTCACTAGAGACATGAATAATAAACATGAACACAGTAATATTCACTTCTAAATAAAAGAAAAATC
>NC_087159.1:23792500-23825000 GCF_035594125.1 Scylla paramamosain | reverse complement strand
AGTATTGCCACCAGTAAACTGTGGGTAAGTAAGGATATTTCTTGTATCTTCTGAGTTTAATGTTATGTATATTCCAATCATCACTACATGCATTGGTTAATCTTCACAATCACTGCTCCAAGCTGATCTCTATGATATTTTAGTACAACACAATATACATATCTACCATAGGCTACAGTTTTGGTGAGCACTATGCTTTAAGATGCCTACAATAATTAAGTAAAAGTTTTCTGTGCACATAGAACCATCTCCTGATACTCTTTTAATGTGCCACGTAATGTAGTTCCTGCAACTTGTGGTTTATTATTCATGCTAAATATCAGTTAAAAAAATTCAGAGGGTTAGGTTAGGTTGGGTTAGTTTAGCTAGGAGATTCCAGTGTGGCACAATCCTGTGGTTAGGTTAGGCTAGCATAGGTTAAGTTAATGTCCCTGCATAGGTTAGGTTTTGCATTCCCCACCAATAACTCTGCATTTCCACATGTCCCCAAGCTTAATGAAGCATATGGGGTAGGTTTTTGGCAAAAAGAGTAGAACCAGTACTTGTAAAGAAATGCCATATTATATCCAGGTGTTCTTCTATTAACTGTGTCCGCTTCACCACCTGAGACAGGCAGTTTCTCTACTAAAGAAAGTCTTCTGTCAAGAATTTTTTTCTCTGCATTTTTATATGGTAGTTTTATATAAACCTCTTGAAATTACTTTAGTTGTGGATGTGTGTAATAATAATTTCCTTAATTTCTCTGATTTCCTCTTCATCTGTCCAATTATTGCATACATTTTTTTCATTGCCATACTCCACTTTTGCTTCCAACTTAGTCAGTCACCACTTCACCTTTTTTCTTTTATTTTTCATTGCTTTAATTTAATTTCGTGCAATTTCCTAATTTACATATCCATGTAGGTCCATCCAAACAAAATTCCATCACATACCATTCATTTTCATTAGAATCAACTTTTATCCTGTATTTCATTGTTACATCTGGCTTAAAGCTTTCTGCAGATCCTCACAATCTTTATGGGTTTGTATCTACCTATCTAAATGATTTTTCATTATTTGTAAAGAGATTTTTTGCACTGGTTACTTTATCTTGCATATCATTAACACCTTCAATGCAAGTAGCTTGAATCCCCAACTGTAGTGTATAATATCAAAGTGACACATTACAGAGTTTAATTTTTAAGGATGTAAAGTGTGTTTATATCATATTATTACAGCAGTACAATAATGAAAACTGGTTGTTGCTATAAGAATTATTCATAATGATCATGGTTTATAAGAAATATATTAATTAATAATGTTACTAAGACAGCTTGTCAACCACATGACAGCCATAAACTCTTAAGTTTATTTAACCATAGAGTCAAGATTCTTAGCCTTAAATTTTTATCTTGTTTTCAAGCATTGCATTATGCCTATCATGAAGTTATCTGACAAATTTTGTCTTCATTATGGACTGCTTAATTTTGTCATTAAGATGGACAAATAACAACTGCAGAAAGTCTACTGTTCCTGACCTATGCATGGGCAATTAATGTGTCATTTCTTAAGGTTTTATAATTTCTAACTAGAATGACATACACATTACCATCAGTGGTGTATGAGCTCTTTTATCCTTCAAAATGAAAGAAGTGGTGCCTTCAAAGCTGCTTGTAGAAAATATGTATCTTTATCAAGAACAGTAAAATAATCTGTATATTGTATTTAAAACTCCATATACTATATGTTTCATTAAAAGAGAAAAAAAAAAAAGCTGTTGGGAGCCTTGAAATCTTTTGATGTTACTATGTAAACATTTGTAGTTTGACCCTTTTAGTTTTGCTATATAACAGTTATGATGGACTCAAGAATACTGCATTTTATGATACATCTCCCTCATCCTACTCCATTGTCATAACTAGTATGTTATCAATCATAAGGTAATTTTATTGTTAGATAACCTTAGTATAATGTTTTGCTGAGCTGTATCAAGAAGCTGTTTCTAGTGAAAAATATTCATAAATGCTTTCTTAAAATACAGTTGTACCTTGGTTCATGAACACTTCTGTTCACGAACAAATCAGTTCATGAACAGACTCATACAATTTTTTGCATCAGTTCATGAGCAGTATTTAAGTCTGTGAATGCACAGACGCCCCATAAATCCCCTCAGCCAGTGTCATGCTTGTAGCTGTTCCTTCATATACATGGTAAAAAAAAGTATTGGTGTATTATATGCATGAATCATTCTGACACCACAGAACAAATGACGGTGAAAAATAGTCCTGCTGCTAGGTGTGTGCTATAAATCACCAGCCAGCATGATAATACATACAGTAGTTTGAAAGGACTTATGTTCATACACAATAACCTCCAACATGGAGGTTTATGACAGCCTAGCATCTTGCCTGTGACATTTCCATGGTGACTGCTATGACCATGATGCGAAGATAACCATGTAAACTTCTTGGCAGTGTATAGCATCAGAGCTAAGTGGTTCAGATCTTATGAACAAGCCACAGCCAGGCATGCCAACCTTCCCACAACATCAGCAGTTGCTTTAATGTTTACTTCAGGGGACTGACTGAGTTGAAAATCCAAAAAAATATTGAAAAATGCAATAAAATCATCTCATGACATCCTTAGGCCTAGTACTTCACAGTGCACACACAATAATCTGTCATCCGTGATTAAATGTGCTTAAACACTATATAAATACCCATTTACATGTCCCCCACTCACGGTCAGTTGCTCAATCAAGATCGTTGTAGACAGGAGATGGTTGTAGAAAAATATTAATTAAAAAAATCTAAGGAAGTTTGATTTTTTTTTTTTTTTTTTTTTTTTTTTTATGGTGGAGTATGGAAGTTTCCTCTCACAGCATAGCAGAGTGGGGATGAGGAAGAGCCTCAGTGACAGTGCACGTTGTACATGCTTAGAGAGAGGGAGGGAGTTTGTGATGCTCTCTCTCTCATCAGTTTCTGTAACCGCTTAGCATTCACTCACTCCTGATATTTTGCCCTCTTTCACCACGATGGGTAAGAGGAAGTCTTACCTTACCCAAAGGAGTGAGGTACTGGCAAAAGCATGCTGGATATTAGCTGAGAACAGAGCATGTGCATCAGTTTGACACATCCTCATTGTAACTGTTAAGTGTACACTGTTCCATCTAGGAGATTCCAGATGCTAACAAAACAAGTCATCATTGTATCTAACACTTGCAGTTAGGGTGCTCACTATGGTCTGGAAAAACTGCCAGATTCACCAGCTGACTGAATATTACACATAACAGTTGGTCAGCTGGAAAAAAATCTTTACATAATTTGTTTGTTATTAAACCAACAAATAAAATATTAGAAACAATTTTAGCCACCATCATATAGTAAAGAGCAAGAAATATGGCAAAAGAAGCAAAATACTATGCACATTATTTCAGGTCTGGGGTGTATCATCACAGTGGGACGAATACTATTTTTTTCCTTTCTATAAGACCCTAATTTATCCATTTAAGTTATGCAGTTAACATACACATATATAAATTCTGGTACATATGAAAGAAACAACCATGCCAAATCTTAGCAGGACACTGGTGAAGATTGTTTGTTGACATTATGTCTATTAACATCTTCCCTAAGTTGCCTCTTGTCTGTTCACATCCTGCCTCCCAATGTCTTTCTGAGTTGTCACTTACTTCTTTGAAAATACAACCCATCCTTTCACACCTTGATTCTTCTTTCCTGATATGTTCATACAATTAACCAGAACACATGTATAGACTGGGCTTTTACAACAGCACTACAAACTTGTATCTGCCACTTTGAGTTTGTTGGGTGTTTTGCAGAAGTTGGTGTGTGATACTAGCCAGTTGTCTCGTCTCCCGTGTGGATTTGGCTGTCACAATATGCTGTTAGCACAAATAATACTTGCTCGACTCTTTTGGAAATTTTCCAGATAAAACATTAGTCACTGTAGAAACCAGTGGAAAATGTTTCAAACTATGTAGTGGGAGACTAGAAATAAATGTGAAAACACTGAGAGCCTAGTTGTGAGTATTTAGCTCATAATAACTTTTCTGTAGATTGTGCATCACCAGATTCCATGGATAATGTTAACATGAACACTTAGAATCAATGTTTTGTAGCATTTAAGTACAGTGCATCAAGGTGTATCATGAGAGGTGGTTTTAGAATGTGTTTCTCCAGAGAACTGTGGGAGTGTTGACCAACCTCTATATTAAAACAAGTGGTGATCACTAGCAACTCAGCCCATAGCAGATCCCCCAATTATGGCTCAAAATCATTTACAGCTCAAAAAAAAAAAAATACATTATAATACTTGGCATAACTATATATGGATGAAAAGCACGTGAGGGGCTCTTTGAACTTCAAAGCCTCATATGTCAAAAACTAACTTATTGTGCTATTGAGGCATCTTCCTTTGCTATTTACTGACTGATTTTGATGATTCTGGTGTCATTAGAAAGGGAATTAAAACACCTAATAAAATATATGACAGAATTTTCATTGAGTGTTTAGTTTTTTCTAGCTTAGAGAAATATCTGATGAAGAAAAATTTTTGATTTTTTTTTCTTGACAACAGAACCAAAAAATGAAAATTGTTACTGTTTTCTTAGAAAACTATCAAAGTATCTTATGACAAGTTTTCAAGAAAATTCAAGGAAAACTGTTTTCAAGATATGCAAAAATCTAAACCTCAATTTTTTGTATTTTCATTAAAAAAAAAATATTGCTTCAAATTTTATGTAATTCATACATGTAACTCATCTAAAAGAACTTTATATTTCATGAAAGCTTGGTGCAGCTTGGTTCATAAATAACAAAAATGGAAAATAACTTTGGTCAGTCCCCATAAGGTATCAAACCTCCTGTGTTCTGATACTCTTCACTCTGTGTACATAGATGTCTGCTTTTTGTCTACAAACAAAAGCTTGACTAATGTGAACATTTCATAGCATTGTTCTTCAAACTTTTTTCATATATGCTTCTTTTATGACCCAGTACAGTGGAACCTTGGTTACCAAATGCCTCCCTTTTAAAAGAAATTGGCTTTCAAACAAAAATTTGAACTCATAATTGCTTTGGTTCCTGTGTCATAATATGGTTTTCAAACAAAGTTATTTGATTTCAAATTTATATTTTCTGTAAATATATTCTTAGTTTTCTGTATTTGGAGGAAGGATGCTGTGGTAAGACAGTAATTCAATCTTTGAAATATGGTAAATGTGATCCCATTGAAAGGCCTCAGTGTAAACAAACACAAACAGTTTTCGGGTGGTCTCGATGACCCACAACACCATCACTACTGCAACAACTGCATTTTCCCAGTAGCTTTTCCTAACAACAAGATGTCTAGGTGTTATGATCACCATTTTAGTGGTGAGTTGCTCTTCTCTGTCACTCTGTAAAGCTTCCTTTACTAGATCAATGACAAAGAAAATACTTGCACAGTCTAAACAATATCTTCTGATGAGTTCCATGTCACTAAGTTCATTCAGTGTTTTTTCTGGATAAATAATTTCTGAGCTGGAGATGTGGAGTGGCCATCTTGGCAATGGTAGCATCAGTCAAGGTGGATGGGTGTTTAGGGACAGATTAATCCATTTTGTATTGATTTGTATGGGGAAAATAGTTTTGGTTTATGAACATTTCAGATTTCAAACAGCATTAAGGAACGAATTAAGTTTGAGAACCGAGATTCCACGGTGTTTCTATTCTATTGTATTTTTTTACTTTCAATATGGACTCTAATTCACACACACACACACACACACACTGCACCAAAGATTGCAATGGAAGATGAAAAAATTATGGAAAAATTGGAGGAAGACTGCTGGAGTGGATGGAGGATTATCTGGATGATAGAGAGATGAGAACAGTAAAACAAGACCAGAATTCATCCTGGCTGAAAGTAACTAGTGGTGTCCCACAGGGGTCAGTGTTGGGACCGATAATGTTTGTAATGTATGTGAATGACACAAATGAAGAAATAGATAGTTAAATTAACTTATTTGTGGATAATGCTAAGCTGATGAGAAGGGTAGAAAATGTAAATGTCTGTATGGTAATGCAAGATGATTTAGATAAGATAAATAGATGGAGTAATTCTTGGCAAATGGAATTCAATTTAAGTAAATGTAAAGTAATGGAGTAAGAAAAAATACAATATCATTATGAGATGGATGGTGTGAAGTTAAAGAAGTCAAAAGAGGAAATGGATTTGGGAGTAACAGTTACTGAAAATTTGATTCTGGACAGACGCATTGGTAAAATTACTGGAGAGACGATGAATTTGTTAAAAAGAGTAAGAATGGCATCCTCATATTTGGATAAAGAAATTATAAAAATTGTTGATTTCCATGATAAGACCAAGATTGGAATATGTGGCATTGGTGTGGTCTCCTCATACAAAGAGGATTATTATAAAATTAGAAAGAGTACAAAGAGCAGTCACTAAGATGGTTCTGGAGTTAAGTAAATCAACCTATGAAGAGAGATTAAGAATGTTGGAAATTCCTACTCTTGAAAATAGGAGAGAGAGAGATTTAATAAACATCTATAGAATGATAAATGGTATGGAAAATGTGGACAAAGAAGGTTTTATAAATTTAGACACACAGTACAAGGGGACACAATAAGAAGTTGAAGAAAGTTAACTGTATAAGAGACATTAAGAAGTATAGTTTTCCTCACAGAAGTGTGAACAAATAGAATGAACTCAGTGAAGAAATAAATGTCGAAACTGTCAGTGCTTTTAAGACCAAGCTAGATAGATATAGAGACAGGATACTATGAGATTACTCCCCTACCATGAACCACAACTAGGTAAATAAAACTAGATAAATACACATACAGAGTGAAGAAGTGATACATAAAAGTAAAAAAATAAATTAAAATAAAATTTTAAAAAATAGTAAAAATGAATGACAAATTGTGATGTATACCAACATAGATGTATTGATACAGAGAAAACTGGAATTACAAGACTATTTAAAAGAGAAAAATTCAAAGGTGGTGTGTTTAATGGAAACAAAGCTAAAAGAAGAAAACCAGATAGTCATTAACAATAATTGCAATATATGGAGAAGAGACAGGATTGGTAAAGGAAGGGAAAGGTGTAATGATAATGATAAGAAAAGAGGCAGAGACAAAAATAGTGAACTGTAGAGAAGGAAAAGCAGAAATAGGGAGTGTAAACTTGCAGGATAAAAATGGAGAAATACTACCGGTAATGACAACCTATGTACCACCCAAAACAAATTCTCAGAGCAAGGAAGAATATTAGAAAACAATAGAAGTTACCATTCAAAAGTAATAAAAGAGTATTATTAGTTGGTGACTTCAATTGCAAAGAAGTTTGAAGCAGGAGGAAGCGAGAATGCATGGGGAGAAAGATTTCTGAAGCTGACTATGGAAAACTCACGTGATGCAATGGGTGACTCATGAGCACCGAAAACTATTTGTTTGCATCAAGGCTTTTCAGCTGGATCACATCTACCTTATTTCAAAGATTGAATTGCTGTCTTACACTCTGTGTCTCTCCTCCAAATATATAAAAGAAAGAAGGTATTTATAGAAACTATAAATTAGTAATAAATGGCAGCTTTTGCTATGTCTTTTAATACTTGAATTCAAGTAACTGTTCTAGAACCGAATAATGGTACAGCAACTGAAGCAATAATGAGTTCAGAATTTTGTTAAAAAACTGATTTGTTCGAAAAGGGGGCGTTCGATAACTGAAGTTCTAGTGTCGTTGAAAATTGCATGGACGAACTAAAACTCTTGTACAGATTCATAAATGGAAAATTTAAATTAAAAGAAAAACTAGAAAGTTTGAAGGATGGAAATGAAACTTGAAAACCCAAAAGACATGAATGAATTGCTGAACAAAAAGTTTGAAGTTTTTACAGAAGAATAAAAATTTAAAGGACCACAAGATAAGACAAAAGCAAATGTAGGAAATTATAGTAATTAAAGAACAAGTTTATAAAATGATGGAGGAACTGTAAAAGAGAAAAGCAGTAGGACCAGATGGAATATCAGGTTTCATTTTAATAGCATGCAGGAAACAATTAATTGAACCAGTATATGATATAATGAAGTGCTCATTATCAACTGGAAGAGTGCCTAAAGAAAGGAAAAGAGCATAGTGTCAATTTATGAAAGTGGAAAGAAAGAAGACCCACTAAACTATAGACCAGTATCAATGACCAGCATAGTATGTAAGATCTGTGAAAAAGTGATAAAGAAGCAGTGGACATAATTTCTAGAAAAACATGATATAATAACAAAAACGGTATGGCTTTAGACAAAAGCTATCATGTGTAACCATTTTGACAAACTTTTATTCAATTTTATTCAAGAGTGACTGATGCAACACAGGAGAGGGATGGATGGGTAGACTGTGTATATAGATATGAAAAAAGCTTTGGACAGAGTTCCCTGTAACAGGTTATTATGGAAGCTAGAAAATATAGGATTAAATGGAAAAATAAAAAAAAACTGAATGGAAAGTTACTTATAGGGAAGAGAAATGAGAACGGTAGTGAAAGATGTAAAATCAAAATGGGGAAAAGTGGAGTACCACAAGGATCAGTGCTGGCACCAATACTTTTCCTGATCTACATAAATGATATGCCTGAAGGAGCTTGTTTGCAGATGATGCAGTTACAAAGATGTATAAGAAACAACAAAGACTGAAATTTTACAAGAGGATTTGAATAAAATATGGGACTGGAGTAGGAAATGGGAGATGGAATTTAATGTGAAAAAATGTCATGTAGTGGAAATGGGAAAAAAGTGTAAAGAGACCAAAATGGACATGTAAAGTGGGAAATGAAGAAATAATAAAAGTACAAGAAGAGTGATAATACAGGATAGTCAGTAATCAGAAGCATGTAGAAAAGATATTCAGAGATGCATATAAAATGGTGAGAAATATTGGAACAGGATTCCACTACATTGATAAAAATATGATGAGAAAGATAATTACCACTATGATTAGACCAAAGTTGGAATATGCTGAAACAGTGTGGTCTCCCCACAAGAAGAAACACATAAAAAATTAGAGAGGATACAAACGATGGCAACGAAGATAGTTCCAGAACTGGAAGAATTAACATGTGAAGTGAAGACAGGTTAAGCTGTCAACATTGGAACGAAGAAGAGAAAGGGGAGATTTAATACTAATGTATAAATTGTGGAATAGAGTGGAAAAAATAGATAATGAGAAACTGCTGCTAAGAGAAGTAGGAAATACCAGATACACATGAGGGCACAGCAAATAACTAAAAAAGAAAGATACTTGAGTAACATAAATAAATATACTTTCCCACAAAGAATTTTAGAAGTTTGGAACAAGCTAAGTGAGGATGTAGTATTGGCAATGAGTGTGCACAACTTTAGGGAAAAACTGGACAAGTGTAGATATGGAGATGGGACCACATGAATGTAGCTCAGTGCCTGTAAATTACAACTAGGTAAATACACACACACACAGACACACATGTGCGCTGCCCAGCTGATCGGATGCATCCACAGCAGTTCCAAGGATCTACCTAGGTTTTGGTTGTACAGGGGGGCTGAGCTGAGTCCTGAGTCCATAATAGGGGATTGTGTGATGTGTGAGTGCAGGGGAAGTGAAGTGTAAATTGGGAAGTGGCCAAAAGGGTGAAATGGGAGAGTAGTGAAAGGTAAACATTGTCAGTGATATCAACAGGGAAGATGATGGCTGGCACAGTAAATGTTTTTGAAGGATTCAAGGATGAGGACCTCAGTGTAGCTCGTATAAATAAACAAATGTGGAAAATTGAAGAAAATGTGAAAAATAAGAGAAGAATTATATAACTTAGCAGTGATGATGAAGACATGGAAGGAAGAGAGAGAGGTGGGTGGTGACAGTATAAAAAAGATATTGAGTGATATAATAGAAATGAAGAAGAGGGAGATGGAAAGAGAAAAAGAAAACAAAAAACTTAGAGAAGAGGTGACAAAAATATTGGACTTAACAAGAAGTACTGTGAAGAAATCAAGAAACTCAAGGAACAGAATGAGGAGTTCAAGAAAGCTTTACAAGAGAGAGAGATTAAGGTTAAAAAAGCAAAAGAATTATTGACAGAGGAAGTCAAAAGTTGGAAAGAAGAGAGAGGACAACAAAACAAAAGGTGGATATGGGGGAGATAATAAGGCAACAGCAGCAGGAACACAATAAGGACATGAAAGAGCAAGTGATTAAAATAATAAAGGAAAAAAGTAATTTTGTGAGACATGGTACAGAGAAAGATGTGTGTGGTGGTATTTGGGGTCAAGGAGAAGAACCTACCCATGAAAATAGCTAGAGAGAAAGAAATTATACAGAATTTTGCAGAAGTGGCGGGGGAACAAGAGGAGATAGTTGAACAAACTGAACAGGTTTATAGGATTGGAAAGTACGACGAAAATGGAACAAGATCAGTGAAAATAAGATTTATGTCACAAACAACAGTGGAACATGTGTTACAAAGGACAGGAAAATTGGTAAAAGTAGAAGGAATGAGAGAAATATGGATAAAAGGAGACATGAACAAAGAAGAGAGAAATAAACTGAAAGAGTTGAGAGTAGATGCCCAGTCAAAAAACGAGGATAGAACACAAGAACAAATGAGAAGATTAATTTAGAAAGTTGTGGACATAAAAGTGAGGAAATGGTGGCACGAAGATGCCATGGAAGATCACCAAGCAGAAGCGTAAAAATTATGTATACAAATGTAGATGGTTTGGTGTTGAGCCTATTGGGACTATCTAAAGAACAATAAACCAGATGTGGTATGCTTAATGGAAACCAAACTAAAAGAGGAAATAAATATGAAATTTGCAAAGGAAGGTTATAGCACATGGAGAAGAAACAGAAAAAGGAAAGAGAGGAGGAGGAGTGATAATATTGGTAAAAGAGGATATTGTTCTTAAGGAAGTGGAATATGGTGATGGAATGGCAGAAGCTCTGAGTGTTGTGATTAAGATCAAAGGAAGTGAAAAAAGGAAAGTTATTGTGAAGCACATGCCACCAAAAACTAATGCATGGGAGACCAGTAGATATAAAACTATGCAACTAGAAACAAGAAATAGCATAGAGAAAATGATAATGAAAAGTAGCAAAGTGCTCTTAGTAGGCAACTTCAACAGTAAAGGAATTAACTGGGATGAGATGGAAGTGAAAGAAAATGTCGCATCATGGAGTGAAGAGCTTATGCATAACATGATGGTGAATACAGTGAGACAGTTGGTGAACGAGCCTACAAGATGCAGAGGAGAAGAAGAACCATCACAGTTGGACTTTGTGTTTACAAAAACCCCAGAAAGTAGACCAAGTATACATTGTCTAAGTCCAATGGGAAGAAGTGATCACATGACAATAAAAATAGTACTACAGGAGGAAAAACTATTGCACAGGAAAGAACACAGAAATGGGCAACAGAACTATGCTAAGGCAAACTTTGCATAGCTTAATAAATTTTATGGAAAAATTAATTGAAAGAGCTAGTTGAAGGGGGCATTGTAGAATCGCGAATCCCATGTTACATTGCCTATGTTCACCTCGTATCTCCTCCCTTATTTATTGGCCAATTTCTTTCAAAAAGCATTTTAATAAGGGAGGATAGGAGATCAATGTCTGCTATAATTTTTTCTTTTTTCTAGTACAATGATAAAAAAAAATTCTTAGCTTAATGAAAAGAAAAAATATCAAAAATCAAAATCGACTCCCAAAAAAATTTTGATAGCAGACATTATTTGTCTTTCATACTTTCATAAGCTGCAATAGCCCATATTTGTGTAACAGGAATAACAATGAAGGAGATAATTTTTATATGCTGAAATCTACCATTTTGAGATATCAAGCAATAAAGTTTAAGGGGTTACTTTAATTTACCTACTGCAGCTAGGGACTTGAAATTCACAGGATCTATACATCAGGATATGTTGAAAAGTGGACCTAGTTTCTTTTTGTTACTCCAATTGGTTATGTAAAGAGATTCATGATTTCACACTTTATTACCGGGAGGAGAAAGAATTTTGTTATATTTCACCATATTTCTAAGTAAAAACCAGTGTTTCATTGTTTTAAATAAATTAAATATTATTGCAAAAGATATCTGATGCAGATATATTGATTATTTGTTGGATTTACAAAGAAATTATTATATATTTTTATTTTTCGTATATAAATCCAAGAAATATAGTTATAGCTAAAAATTTCCTGTCCTCTAATGTATACGGAGAGAGAACCATAGATTTTCATAGGAGACTAAAGAAAAATGGGTATATCAGAAGAAAAAAAAATATGGGAAAAAAAAGGAAAAAAAAAATAAAACATACATGTCTCATGGTGCGTGAAACTGGAATTTCATGACAGGATACCTCATTGCATAAGGGAAATTTTTTTGACTCAAACAAAATTTCATACACCAAAAGTGGAAAAATGCAAAAAAAAAAAAAAAAATCAGGTCAAGGTCCTACAAACCCCATGAAGGTAAAGTAGTACAAGGAAAATGATTTTTTTTTTTTTTTTTTTTTTTTTTTGAGCAAGTATAGAGAGGGGGTGCAACAGTTTGTGCCAAGTTATAAAGTGAAAATTGGGAAACGAAAGAAAAAGGACAGTGCTTGGAGGAAAATGATGAGAAATCTGAACACAAATACTAGAGAAGAATATAGAAAGGCAAGGAATGAATATGGTATAATAATAGAAGAAGAAAGAAATTTTGAAAGTGACATAGTAAGAAAATGCAAGGAAGATGCACAAGATATGTAAATGCAAAAATGAAACAGGGATGACATAAACAAGTTAAAAAGAGAAGGAAAAATTTATGAAACTACTGAGGAGATGAGTGAACTAATGAATGAGTTTTCAATCTGTGCTTACAAAGGAAACCAATTTTGTGGCACTGAAAGTGGTATCACAGAATGAGGGAATACAGGAGATACAAGTAAAGAGACAATAAATCAAGAAATTGCTGGAAGAGTTAGAAAAGCTACGGGAACAGATCAAGTAAATGGATAAATATTAAAAGAATGCAGAAAACAAATGAAGGAACACATATGTGATATAATTAACAGCTTGTTGAAAGAAGAAAAAGTACCAAGGGAATGGAAAAGAGTTAACATAGTCCTAATATACATAAAGGGGAAAATAAAATGGGACCATTAAATTACAGACCAGTTTCACTAACAAGTATTGTAAGCAAACTTTGTGAAATAGTAATTAAAGATGGATGGGTGCAATATTTAGAAGATGAAAAGATGATAATTACAGAAATGCAATTTGGATTCAGGAAAGGGAGATCCTGTCACAAATCTACTTAGCAAAATTTTATATGAGAGTAATAGATGGAGTGCTAGAGAGGGATGAATGGGTTGATGTGGTATACTTGGATCTCAAAAAAGCATTCAATAAAGTTCCCCTACAAAAGCCTCATGTGGAAGCTAGAGAATGGAGGAGGACTCAAGGTAGCAACCTTGAGATGGATGGAGGATTATTAACAAGGGGGTAAGATAAGATAAGATAAGCTTTATTGTCACACTGAATACATATTCAACATGAAATTCTTTATGGCCTCGAAGCCCTCCAAAAGATGTAAAACTTAATTCTAAAAAGTAAATAGTTTTATATTAAAAGTGTAGTAAGTTAGCTATGCTGAGATACTAAATAGTTATAGAATTTTTACTCTGGAATAAAAGAATTTTTAAACCTATTTGTGTGTAGCCTTGGGAGAGCAAAACCTTTTGCCTGATCTAAGGAAGACATAATGTTCATTCAGTGGATGGCTTACATCAGTCATAATCTTATTCATATGTTTCCTTACATATATATTATTCAGTTCATCTAATGACACAGTTTTTGCATGAAGTTTACCAGCAGTTTTAACAATTTTCTTCATTTTGATCTTATTTCTACATGTTAACTTTCCATACCATATTGTAACTGAGAAACACAAGACTGACTCTACCACAGACTTATAAAATAGTGGTAATATTGTCCGATCTACGTGAGTATTTCTCAGTATTCTGAGAAAATGGATATGTTGTTGACATTTGTTATAAACCTGATGTGAATTTCCAGATTCTGTTAACTTTTTATCAATTACTACACCTAAATATCTATATTCCTCAACTCTTTCAACCTCTTCATTAGCTATAACAATTGTGTCAGGTACTTTAGTATTTATTCAGAAATCTACTATCATTTCTTTGGTTTTCTTTACTTTGAGATTAAGATAATTGTCACTGCACCAGGAGAGAAAATCCTTTACTTGTGTCAGATAGTCTTCCGAGTTATCATTGCTGATTTTACCTACAATAGCAGTGTCATTGGCATGTTTTATTATGGACGAGCAAGGGGTACTGCTTATGCAGTCATTCGTGTACATAGTAAAAAGTAACAGAGAGAGCACACAACCCTGAGGAGCTCCTGTATTTGTGGTTACAGTCTCAGATTTGATTTTTTTTTTTACTTTAGTATATTGTAGTCTCTCTGTAAGATAGCTATATATCCACAAGATTAAATTATTATTTACCTTTATTTCTATTAATTTTTTAGGCAAAACATGTGGTTGTATAGTATTAAATGCACTGCTGAAATCTACAAAAAGAATTCTTACTTGTGAATTTTTTTTATTCAAGATGTTCACAAGTTTGATGAAATAAAGTTAACGCAGCATCCTGGACACTCCTATTTTGAGAATAAGCAAATTGTAATTTATCCTTGTGATGAACAAAACTATCACATAGGTGTCTTTTATAATGTGCTCTAAGCATTTCATGATAACTTAAGTTAGGGCTACAGGTCGTAGATTGTTAAATTCTTTTGGATTGTTATTTTTAGGCATAGGTATAATTTCAGATGTTTTCCTTATATTTGGCACTATACACTAGTCTAGTGAAGTTTGGTAAAAAATCTGCATTGGTTCAGCAAGTTGCTCTGGACATGTTTTTTAATAATTTACAGATGTTATCAGGTCTACTGGCTTTCCCACTCTGAATTCTTTTCAGGGAGTTCATTACATTCTCATGTGTTATAAGAATGCATTCAGCATTAATACTTCTAACAGCTGACAATATGTTCTCACATTCTAGGTTAAAGTTATGAACATCAAACATAGCATAGACGTGACGTTTGTTGGGTCCAATGATATGTTCTTATTATTAAAGCCACACAATAGTTTCATTCCACTTCAAGCACTTTTAGGTTTCCTTTAGAACATCCTTTCAATTTTCATTTTATATGTACATTTAGCTTCTGATATTTTTCTGTTTAATTGACTCTGTATAATTTTCCTCTGCATTCATTGACCATTAACAAAATTGTTTTTCTTTTCCATCAGTAGTGCTTTGATATCAGAATTAATCCACGGTTTATTATTTGAATATATAATTATTTCATTGGTTGGGACATGCGTATCGGTACAAAACCTAATATGTGAATCAAGCACATCTAGATTAATATTGATATCAATTGACTCATATAATACATCCCAGTCTTTGTAGATTCATAATATGCTCACTTTCCCATTTTTGGACACTAATTTTCTTGCGTAATTCACTGTAAATCGGGGCCATAAAAACCATGTTATGGTTGGAGTTTCCTAATTTAGGTTTTTGAAATGCACGATAACCAAGATATTGGTGCCTCTTGTGGGGCAAGTAACCATCTACTGGTATATAGGTACCCATGGTTGAAAATCACAGTGGTTAGTCTCCCAATACAATTGTTATACCCTCTGGATTGACATTTTCATACTTGTTTACACAATTATGTAATAGATCACAAGCATTAGCACTTAATGGGATGTACACAGTAATAAGAGGCGGTAATGGAGAGTTTTCAGAACTAGTGGTTATCACCAGGTGGCAGCACAGACACAAACTCTTCTCTCACATACAAGCAATATCAGATGTACCTACAGTGTTATTCTATTTACATGAAGATGCAATGGGCTTATATAATATATTTTTCTACGTAATCCCTTCTAAGTAGTAACACAAGTAAAATCAAACTCTTTTCATGAACAAATGTATATAAGTTGATTTTCTAGTGAATTGGCATTTAAATTTATTTGGTCATCTTAAGATTTCCAAATGAATACGCTCTTGATTGGAAACGTCTTAATCTAGACGACAGTAAACATAAAGGCAACGTGCCTGTGACAGTCAAAAGTCCAAATTACATAGATCTCCTTCCTAGTTTATGGAAATGGCAATTTTAATAAAAAATTAGCAACTCGAGTGTCCTGGCGATAGTAATGCTGTATCTCTAACCAAAACAAACACCTGACTCAGCCGCGCTGGTTGAACTTAAGAAACACGTTGTTGGAAAAGAAGTTGAATGTTGCTGCGGTGTCCATCTCCACTACGCCCTAAGCAATGGATTACGGCAGCTGGACACTACAGCAGCAGCAGGATCGCCTGAGAGATGTTTGTTTTGGTTCTCGATTACTTTGCCTCGTCGCTCGCTTCGTGAGAGGGATGCTAAAATCCCCACAAAAAAAGACTAGAGCCATATATCACGATGTTACTGAGTAGGTTGTGTCATACTATATATAGTATAGTGTGATTTTTTTTTTTGTTGTCCAAATCAATAGGTTTTATACTTGTAAAATGCTTTATTTAAGATAATGCTATTAGTTTACTCGATAATCACACACACAAAAAAAATTAATTTGACCACATTCTCTCAATATTATCCATACCAGATATTGAAAAGTCGATACAGTAAAATCCCTCTTATCCGGCATTCAAGTATCCGGCAGCTTCAAGTATCCGGCACATTTTTCCCCGAGCCTTAAAATCAATAAAAAATCAATGTGTACTCATAAAATCGATTAAAATTCCCGTGCGAGGCATACTTTGTCCCCTCGCCACCAGAGCACATTGCTTCACGCCATCTGCAGCCCACTGCACTGTGTTTACTCAGTGACTCAGTCCCACGTGTGCGCTGTTTATCGCCTGACGCCTTCATCATGCCTGAAGTTGTAGAAAAGAGGAAGCGTGTTGTGCTTACACTTAAGCAGCTGATCAGATCAGCTGCTGATTAAGATCAGCTGATCTTTGTTATGGTAAGATGCGTGAGTGTAGGGTGGTGATTGTGGACATAATTTCACTTCTATTCAAGTATCCGGCAATACTCAAGTATCCGGCACGTCGGCGGTCCCGTTGATGCCGGATAAGAGGGATTTTACTGTACAACATTTCAATAGTATCATGATGATCAATGTTCTGTGCATCTTTACGCACCTGGGATATACTACTACAATATTTTAGCTCTCTTTCCTACAGTTAGATGAGCAGCAACGACATCTAGTGGTTTAGTTCTGAAAACTCTCCATTCATGTTAGCGCAAAGTCATAAGTGGATTACTGCAAGGATCTGTGTTGGCAACTATTGTTTCAAATATATGTAAATTATATGACTGAGGATTTAAATAGTTATATAAGCCTGTTTGCTGATGAAAATAATAAAGGATTGAAAATAATAAAGGATGAAAATGACTCCAAGGAGTTACAAAAGGATATTGACTAGATACATGTACGGAGCCAAAGATGGAAACTAGAATTTAATGCCAGAAAATGCCACATGTTGGAAATAGGAAAAAATAAAAGAGGTGATTGTGGCAAACAATGTACACATGTTTAAAGAGAAACTAGATAAATACTGTTATTGAGACAAGACAAAATGAGCTTTGGCTCGTGCCCTTTACAATACATATAGGTAAACACACACACACACACACACACATACACATGCAAAGAAAAATCAAAGGTGGAGAAGAGGAGATTATATTAGAGGGTCATAGACATGAGGCTGAGAAAGTGGTACAGGAGAGAGGACAATGCAGAGAGGGAGGTTTAAAAGTGGTGTATAGAAACATAGATAGTTTGATGTCAGTGTTGAAAGTAAAAGATTATTTAAAAGAAGAGAAACCAGACATCATGGGAATTGTTGGAACAAAACTGGTGAGTGATGTGAACATTTTAAATGTTGGAGATGGAAAATATAGCCTCTGGATGAGAAATAGAAAATGTAAGCAGGGTGGTGTGATTCTCCTAGTTAGAAAAGAATTGATGGTGGAGTCTAATACATGTGGAGAGGGGGAGGCAGAAATACTGAAAGTAAGTTTAAAAAGAAATCTGGGAAGATGCTTAAGTATTTTAGTGACTTATGTTCCTCTTAATTTCAACTCATGGGGAAAGGAAGAATACAAGAGAAAGCTGGAAGACACAAGGGTATGTTTATTCAAGTTGCTTGAAGGAAATGAAGACATACTAGTGTAAAGAGGTATCTTTGACCACAGATTGTAGTGAGTCATCATGAGAGAATAAATTACTGGAGTTGGCTGTTGAGAATATTCTTACTCATAAGGTTAAAGAAGACACAAGATTCAGAGGAAATGAAATACCATCAAGACTCAATTTAATTTTCACCAAGGAACAAGCCATGGTTGAGGATTTAAAGTACAAAAACCCAATAGGAAAAAGTAATCATGTATTGATTCAGTTCTTAGTAATGCATAAAAACATAAGTACAAGAAAAGACCACAGGAGAGAATGGTTGAACTACAGTAAGAAATTTTGGCGAGCATGGGAAGTATTTCATTGAAGTGGATTGGAACAGAGTATTTCAAACGGGTTACATAGAAGAAAAGTGGACCACTTTCCTGGGCATTTATAATAAAGGAGTGGAGAAATGGGTATCTAAGAAATCAACAGAGAACCTATTTAAAAAGGATTTAGCACAAGAGATGTGCTAAAGTTAGACTGGAGAGAGAAAAAGCATGGGACAAGTGGAGGAAAAGTAACAGACATGACTTGTGGGCCAATTATATAAGAAAGAGGAACATATATGTGAAAATACATAGAGATGAGCAAAAGAATTATGAAGAGAATGTTGTGGATAAATGTAAAGACCAACCAAATCTGTTTTATAGATTTTATCAACGGAAAAGTGAAGTGTAAAGAAGACATTAGATTAGCAGATTAAAAGTTGGAGAAGAAATGCTTGAAGACCCAAAAGAGATGGCTGAAGTGTTCAATAGATACTTCCACTCAGTGTTTACTAAGAAAATTATTTTAGGGAAGAAAGGATAGTGATGGAAAATGGGACTGATCTGAACGAGGTAATAACATCAACAGAAGTAAAGAATATGTTGGAAGAGCTGGATGTAAGGAAAGCAGTGGGACCTGATAGTGTGTTGAACTGGATTCTAAAGGAGCCAAAAGTGATACACAATATAATCAGACGAATGTGAGGTTGGGAGATGGACAATATTCCATCCTTCCTTATCAAACGGTCGTAGAGCAATGGGGTTCTGCCAGGCTTTAGTTCCCTTAACAGCCTCACTAATACGGAGTCTAACTGCTCTTTTGGGTTCTCTATCCCATTCGGGTGGGACCGTTTGTGTGATTTGCTGAGCCCAGCACCAAGCTCACTTAGCCTGCGCTACAGTAGTCATGCTGGCATTTCCAGGTTTCTGGGGGGACAGCAGTGCTCTTCCTGTCAAAAGCCCAGTGGGTTCATGGCTTTAATGAGGATGTGGTACCAATTCCCCGCAGGCTGGAGGGGTGGTCATAGAGCCTCTGTGTCCATTCCAAAGGCCTGAGGTGCTCTTGCAAGAGGTGTTATGCTTGCTAATGATGTTTCATTCTGCGGCAGGCCTTGTAGAAGACAGCCAACTGCCTGGTCTGATGGTGGCGTCCTCAGCCAGAATCCTATTGGGTGAGAGCCTGGTAAGTAGGTTTCGCATTGCCCATGCTGGCTTAAATGACGGTGGGTGTGAGTAATGCTGGTTTTAATTTGCTACCCTGTCATTCCTCCCCCAGGGGGAATTGTTTGCTACTTAGTACGGCGCTTCTTGTCCAAGCACGGGAACAGCGGTTGGACAAAGTATGACTCGATTAAGGTAGCCATATACAACTAGCCAAAGTGATACACAATATAATCAGCACCACCTTGTTGGAAGGAAGAGTACCTAAAGATTGGAAACAGGCAGATATTATCCCAATTCACAAGGCTGGAAGTAAAGAAGACCCACTAAACTATAGACCAGTATCACTTACAAGTGTGGCATTAAAGATTTGTGAAAAGATAATCAAGAACAGATGGGTGAAATACCTCAGAGACAACAATGTGATAACAGAGAGACAGCTTGGATTCAGAGAAGGAAGATCTTGTGTAACAAATTTGATAAGCTTCTACTCAAGAGTAATAGACATAATGCAAGAGAGATGGATGGGCTGACTGCATTTGATAAAGTACCGTACAGAAAGCTAATATGAAAATTGAAAAATAAAGGAGGACTCGGAAGATCGTTATTAAAATGGATGATTGACTTTTTGATGGACAGAGAAATGAGGACAGTAATCAGAGGCAGTAAGTCAAAATGGAGAGTGGTAATAAGTGGAGTTCCACAAGGACCAGTACTAGAATCAGTTATGTTTGCAATATATGTAAACAACATGATGGAAGGTGTGACAAGCTACATGAGTCTCTTTGCTGATGTTGCTAAGATTATGAGAAAAGTAACAAATGAAGAAGACTGTAAAGCTCTGGATTAAGACTAAAGATAAATGAATGGTCATTGAAGTGGAACATGGAGTTTAATGCCAAATGTGTGGTGAAGTTTGGAAAGGGTATGAAGAGAACAGAAGGCAACTACTTGGGAAATGAGAAAATTACTATAGGAACAAGAAAAATCTGTGTAGTCGCCAGCTGTGTCGCCTCACGAGGTCCTGTGAGGCTGGTGGCAAGAGACTAATACGATCATGTGTAACACTAAGGAAAGAGTAGAAACTAAGGAAACTGCATTTATTATAGTAGTTGATTGCAGTAGTGAAGTTGTGTGGGAGGAACTAGCTTAGCTGTAGAGAGGTAGTGAGGGTTGTGTTTACACGGTAAAGCTGATGACATGGCGCGTAAGGTAGATAAGACACAGAGGGACCTCTGTAGGTGGGACGGGTCACCCGGGGTCGCATATCTGGCCCAGCGGCCTCAGAAGGGGGCAGATTGTGCCCAGGCTTCAGGGAGAGAGGTGTCGTGACTCTCTCTGCTTTCTCCATAAACCCTAGACCCTCATAGTCGTAAGTGTTGCATTCTGGTTAAGTCAAAGTACACTGAATATTGGATATTATTACACTTATCCCCCAGCTATAGCGGGTTTTGCTAACGCGGTTTAAAGCTATCACGGGAACAATAAAAAACACATTAAATGGGCTAACGCGAATCCTAGTGGAGCTATCGCGGCCCATGAGTCGTTATACTGTATGTCCAGGATGTTCACGTGACAGCTACGTCATATTTCTTGGCCAGATTCGCTTGCTAATTGGCTGAATTTGACTGACATATTAGGCCGTGATTGGCTTGCACACTCCCGCTTCCTTATCCAGCCACTCTCCCGCTCCCCCATCCCTCTAGTCCCTCCCGCCACAGTTGACTGAGTGGCACGTGCCGTGGTGAATCTCAAGGTCATGCGTGTGTATCTCGGGACAATGGCCTCTACTCCCCCTCCTGGCCACCCAGGGAGATCGCTACCACCCAACCCGACCCAGCGAAAGGCAACAGCGGCGCCTGGGAAAGAAATCAAGAAGAGGAAGAACCTTACATATGCTGTGAAATATGAGATAGTGAAATTGATCGAGAGTGGACAAAGTAAAAGTTCAGTGGGCGCTAAGTTCGGCATCAACGAGTCTACAGTGAGAGGTATTTACCTTAAGAAGGACCACATTAAGGCACATATGAACATCACTAGTGATAGTGCTGGACATAATGCTGTGCGAAGCTCAAATCATGTCCTCCTCAAGACTGATCTATAAATCATGGTGAGATGAGGGAAAAAAAAAGGTGCCAATATGTTGAATTGTGTTGCTACTCTGGCGGGCCACGAACAATTTTTTTTTTTCCTATGTATTCTTAACAATGGCTATCGCGTTTTTAGCTATCACGGCGATGTTAAGGGACCAATTTCTCGCGATAGCTGGGGGTTGAGTGTATATGTATTGTATTTGTGTCTATTGTTCTGACAGCTTGTTAAGGCGTAAACTGTAGCCGCACCGGCTGGGCATCAATTGGCTCTCAGGTGATCTGTTTTACTGATCACACCCATCATCGTAGGGTCGAGGAAAGGCATTTCTCCCTGACACGTTTATTGATGAGGTAGGCTTGACCGTAAGAACTGCGAACAAGTTCTCGGTCTCAATTTCTTACAAAATAACATTATACACTGATATTAAACACTTTCAACATATTACAATATTCATTAACAATACATGCAATTGACTTGGCACTATGACAATCAGTTTTTACTACAAAATTAAAGTATTTACCTCGGTCACCATCCTGCCCATCTTTGTCTGAGCGCGACTTGGCCGTGAGTGATGCCCGCAGGCGACTAGCAAGTTAACCCCACACTACTAACAAGTGAGCATCAGCTTCGGTGCTTAATATAGCATTAAATACTGATACTTACACATATTACACGTTTTCATGCAAATAGAAAACTATTGAACATTTCACTTATAAATGCCAAGGAATAATGACATGAGGTACATACGCTTTACATACAGTAACATGGCTCCCCTAAATTGTGTAACAATTTACCTTAGATTAAGATTAGTATGTACCTTAAAACTAGGATTAGCACATAATATGTTTTGTTACACTGGCTCCTTGGCGGGGATGCTCCGGTCTATTATTATGCATTACCTGCTAACAGCAATACTAGACTATGTATTGGCCCCTCTATGATGGTCCTGTTTGCCTTTGTGCGTCTTCCCTGGTTGTCGAGATTACAGTCTGACACCAGGACGTTAACCTTTCTTACTAGGCCATCATGATCAGGAGATACTTTATCCATTTAGGTTTGACATAATCTGGCACCTCATTATCCCATTCAACTGCATTCTTACATAATTCTTGTAAAATTTGCTTTCCAGTCAGTATGAGAGGTGACACTAGACCTAATGGATCATATATAGAGCTCACTGTTGACAGAATGCCTCTCCTGGTGAGTGGCTTGTCTTTCAGCTTTATTCTAAATTGAAATGTGTCAGATTCTATGCACCACTCAACTCCCAAAGTTCTTTCTATAGGCAGTGTGTCTTCATTCCTACTAAAATCCAAACTTTTAATTCCATCTGCTCTCTCATGAGGAGAAATTGCAGCTAATACAGCTTTGTTGTTTGACAAAAACTTATGAAGGTTAAAACCTCCCTTGTAACATAATTCTTTGCTCTGCTGAATAAGAGTGACAGCTTCATCCATTGTAGCTACTGACTTCAAACCATCATCAACATAAAAGTTGTTTCTTACAAACTTGGCTGCATCAGATCCACACCCGTAGTCATCTGCAGCTTTCTTAAGAGCAAAGTTGGCTACACTTGGAGATGAAGTAGCTCCAAACAGGTGAGCTGTCATCCTGTATTCAGCTATCTCATTATTAAGATCACCATTTTCCCACCAAAGGAATCTTAACATGTCTCTATGTTCTGGGTTGACCTTCACTTGATGGTACATTGCTTCTATATCACATACAAGTGCAATGCTTTCTTCCCTAAACCTACACAACACTCCAATAAGTTTGTTGGCTTGTACATTTACTTTACTTTGGAATGACCACATTGGTTTCTCCTCAATTGCTTTAGCCATGAAAGCTCTACTCCCTCTATTCTTTGTCATGATGTTTGATTCCCTTGGTTTCCAATTGGTTGCCTTTGTGTGAGTTTTGATCCAGTCATTTACTTCCCTACTTACTGAATTCCAGGAAACAAATGGATTGCTTGCTCCTTTTGCTTCTTTCTGGACAAATTCACATAACATTTCAAAGGGTGGGTGGTGCTCTTCATTGCTACTAGGAGTGTTGTTATTACTGTTAGTATCAAGATATATCATTACTTGCTTTCTCCAGTCATGAACAGTATGTTCTGGGAGTTTTGCTAGCACCTTTCTCTGCTCTCTCGGGTCATTCAGAAATGAAAAATAAGAAGTGTGTTTCATTGCAGCTAAACAGCACTTAAAAAAATCTGAGAATGCTGTTAATGCTGGACCATTATGCGGAGAGATTGGTAGCCAATTCATTAACTTTTTTTGTGTAAGCATCAGCTATGATGCTTTTGTTTCCAAATCTATCACTAAGAATTTTCTTTGCTTGCACATAGTCAGCATCAGAGTTAAAGTGCATTAACATTTTAATGGCATCCTTTGCCTCACCAGTTGTATACCTGTCTAAGTAGGCAAGTCTCTCTTTACCAATAGAAGTTTTAGACTCTACATAAGTTTCAAAGTTTTTCAACCAACTTGGAAATTCCATGGGTTCTCCATCAAAAGTGTTAGGCTCTATTGGAGGGAGGCTCCACTTGGGATCAGGTATGTTGATTGCAAAGATTCCCCCAGGATGGGAAAAGGATTGATGATTCTGTCTCACATTATTAGGCATGTTGACATTATGAGTGTGTCTACGAGAGCTTGGTACAAGACTTTGAGCTGTAGGGTTGAGATTTATTACCTGAGGTTCACTAAATATTTGTCCATGTACTTCATTTGTCATCAATTCATTATCTCTATTGCAAGAAGAAGGTTCCTGTGGGTCATGGAATGTAACATATTTGTGAGGCATGGCATTGTCACTTTGTTGATTTGCAATTGCTTGTGCTTTCATTTCATTTTGTGACTATGTATTGTTGAAGATAATTTTGCTTCTCTACACTTTCATCATTACCTGGAAGCATTTTCACTTCTTCAACTAAGCTAAGAGCATTAAGTTCTGCACTAGCAACTGCTAAATCTCTCTCTTTCTTTTTCTTTGCAAACATTGCCTGGTCTCTTGCTAACATAACTTCTGCATCTGCTTTTGTCTTAGCTAACATAACTTCTGCCTCTGCTTTTGTCTTAGCTAACCTAACTTCTGCCTCTTCTAAATTATCATGATATTCCATTTCCTTTCTAAGTCTGGCTACCTTTGCTGCTGCTTCTTGCTTTCTTTGTGCTGATGAACGTGATGAAGTAGATGAGACTCTAGAATGTCTAGACCGTTTGCTAGAACAAATTGATCCTCTGTCATTCTTTAACTCCTTTCTTTTACATTCTATACTTTCTAATATTTCATGGTGAACTTGTTGATTGTGTTCTAGCTCTTCATTTAGCTCCTCTGACTTTTCTGGCTCTAGTTCCACCAGTTTTGTGTATTCCACATAATACTGATGAAATACCTCTATTACTTCACTTGACATGGGCTCTAATTCAAAGGGGCTAATTACAATTTTTAGTCCTTTCTTAATTTTGCTGGTAACACTGCTCCATTTACACTTACAGGACTCTGCTCTTCCTTTGGTTACACTGACTTGATATTCTCTTCCTTTGTCGGTCAGCACTCACTCCCTGACACTAACTTCTTCAATACAAGTTTGATCCTTGTCCACTTGCTCACCCTCATCTTCCCTAAGGCCATCTACGGCATTAATTTCCTCAGTATCAGACATATCTAACAACTTAATTGTGTCAATACTGAGATACTGAAAGAGCAATTAAAATTACCACTCTTAATACTAGCTAATTGTGGGTAATTTTCACTTAGGCTACTCAATTCAGTGCACTTACATAATATTATACTTTCTTGCCTGTGACCATGGGTTCTACAAAATGGTGGCGAGGCACAGTGGGTCGAAGGGAGTGGTTGTCGTCAAGGGTAGAGCTGACCCCGGGGCCTCAGAGGTCAACCTATAGGCTTACGTCAGCGTCCCCTCGTCCTGTGACTCACTCTTGCTACGGTTTCACATGGAGCCAATTTCTTGCTTGTAGGTCGAGTTCTTACTGTAGCCGCACCGGCTGGGCATCAATTGGCTCTCAGGTGATCTGTTTTACTGATCACACCCATCATCGTAGGGTCGAGGAAAGTCATTTCTCCCTGACACGTTTATTGATGAGGTAGGCATGACCGTAAGAACTGCGAACAAGTTCTCGGTCTCAATTTCTTACAAAATAACATTATACACTGATATTAAACACTTTCAACATATTACAATATTCATTAACAATACATGCAATTGACTTGGCACTATGACAATCAGTTTTTACTACAAAATTAAAGTATTTACCTCGGTCACCATCCTGCCCGTCTTTGTCTGAGCGCGACTTGGCCGTGAGTGATGCCCGCAGGCGACTAGCAGGTTAACCCCACACCACTAACAAGTGAGCATCAGCTTCGGTGCTTAATATAGCATTAAATACTGATACTTACACATATTACACGTTTTCATGCAAATAGAAAACTATTGAACATTTCACTTATAAATGCCGAGGAATAATGACATGAGGTACGTACGCTTTACATACAGTAACATAAACCATCATGTATTTGGTTATTATATTGCTCTCTGTTATGATAGAATGTTACTTCTTTATGATGCTTATGTGCCTTATGTGCATGCGGATGTTTTCTTGTATTTCAATACTCGTGCTGATGTCAAATTAATTGTCACTACAGGTTAACCGCATTAAAGCGAGTAAACGACTGGGTCGTTTGTCATCCTGATCCCTTATAGGCGTGACAGCATCTACAATCTGGGAGTAACCATTTCTAATTGTCATTTGAGGAGCACATAAACAAGATCACTGGAGAAACATCAAGATGGTGTTCACCTATATTGATAAAGATATGATAAAAAACTGACAACAACAATGATATGTCCAAGATTGAAGTACACAGCATTATGTGGTCACCAAGTTTGAAGAGGGATGTCAGAAAGCTAGAAGGAATTCAGAGAGCTGCAACTAAAATCCCTACAAGCCTAAGAGGGTATAGTTATGAAGAGAGATTGAAGAGATTGGGTTGACTGTACTGGAAAAAAAGGAGGGAAAGAAGTGATTTGATAGCACTATATAGAATATTGGAAGGGATGGAAAAGTTTGATAGGGATGATCTTGTGATACCAGATATGAGAGGTACCAGAGGACATGGAAGGAAATTGAAAAGGAGTGTTTGTAGAAAAGACATCAAGAAACATAGCTTTCCCCACAGGAGCATAGCAGTGTGGAATGAATTTATTGAAGAGACTGTGCCAAGACACTGCCCGGAACCATGCCAAGTCTGTTCTCCAACTAGCCAAAAACTCCTTCATTAACAGAAAATGTCAAAACCTTTCAAGATCTAACTCCCCTCGTGATTTCTGGCATCTAGCCAAAAATATCTCCAATAACTTTGCTTCTTCTTCTTTCCCTCCTCTACTTCAACCAGATGGCACCACTGCTATCACATCTATTTCTAAAGCTGAACTCTTTGCTCAAACCTTTGCTAAAAACTCTACCTTGGACGATTCTGGGCTTGTTCCTCCCTCTCCTCCACCCTCTGACTACTTCATGCCTCGTATTAAAATTCTTCGTAATGATGTTTTCCATGCCCTCGCTGGCCTAAACCCTCAGAAGGCTTATGGACCTGATGGGGTCCCTCCTATTGTTCTCCGAAACTGTGCCTCCGTGCTTGCACCTTGCCTAGTCAAACTCTTTCAGCTCTGTCTGTCAACATCTACCTTTCCTTCTTGCTGGAAGTTTGCCTACATTCAACCTGTTCCTAAAAAGGGTGACCGCTCTAATCCCTCAAACTACCGTCCTATTGCTTTAATTTCCTGCTTATCTAAAGTTTTTGAATCTATCCTCAACAGGAAGATTCTTAAACATCTATCACTTCACAACCTTCTATCTGATCGCCAGTATGGGTTCCGTCAAGGCCGCTCGACTGGTGATCTTCTGGCTTTCCTTACTGAGTCTTGGTCATCCTCTTTTAGAGACTTTGGTGAAACTTTTGCTGTTGCCTTGGACATATCAAAAGCCTTTGATAGAGTCTGGCACAAAGCTTTGATTTCCAAACTACCCTCCTACGGTTTCTATCCTTCTCTCTGTAACTTCATCTCAAGTTTCCTTTCTGACCGTTCTATTGCTGCTGTGGTAGACGGTCACTGTTCTTCTCCTAAATCTATTAACAGTGGTGTTCCTCAGGGTTCTGTCCTGTCACCCACTCTCTTCTTATTATTCATTAATGATCTTCTAAAACAAACTTCTTGTCCTATCCACTCCTATGCTGATGATACCACCCTGCACTTTTCCACGTCTTTTCATAGACGTCCAACCCTTCAGGAGGTAAACATATCACGCAGGGAAGCCACAGAACGCCTGACTTCTGATCTTTCTAAAATTTCTGATTGGGGCAGAGCAAACTTGGTATTGTTCAATGCCTCAAAAACTCAATTCCTCCATCTATCAACTCGACACAATCTTCCAGACAACTATCCCCTCTTCTTCAATGACACTCAACTATCCCCCTCTTCTACACTGAACATCCTCGGTCTGTCCTTTACTTATAATCTGAACTGGAAACTTCACATCTCATCTCTAGCTAAAACAGCTTCCATGAAGTTAGGTGTTCTGAGACGTCTCCGCCAGTTTTTCTCACCCCCGCAGCTGCTAACTCTGTACAAGGGCCTTATCCGTCCATGTATGGAGTATGCTTCACATGTCTGGGGGGGTTCCACTCATACTGCTGTTCTAGACAGGGTGGAATCAAAAGCTTTTCGTCTCATCAACTCCTCTCCTCTAACTGACTGTCTTCAGCCTCTCTCTCACCGCCGCAATGTTGCATCTCTAGCTGTCTTCTACCGCTATTTTCATGCTAACTGCTCTTCTGATCTTGCTAACTGCATGCCTCCCCTCCTTCCGCGGCCTCGCTGCACAAGACTTTCTTCTTTCTCTCACTCCTATTCTGTCCACCTCTCTAACGCAAGAGTTAACCAGTATTCTCAATCATTCATCCCTTTCTCTGGTAAACTCTGGAACTCCTTGCCTGCTTCTGTATTTCCACCTTCCTATGACTTGAATTCCTTCAAGAGGGAGGTTTCAAGACACTTATCCACCAATTTTTGACCACTGCTTTGACCCTTTTAGGGACTGGCATTTCAGTGGGCATTTTTTTTATTAGATTTTTGTTGCCCTTGGCCAGTATCCTTCCTACATTAAAAAAAAAAAAAATAAATAAATAAATTTAAAGAAAATTTGGATAAAAGTCGATATGGAGATGGGACAGCACAAGCCTACCGTGGGTCTTATCCTGTATCTCGCAACTAGTTAAATGCAACTAGGTAGATACACACACATGCACACAAACATTTTGCTACATTTGAATTGTTGCTCATATATCTGTTTATGATATGGCAACTCATTGAACAAAAGCTTATGACCTAGTAATGGGTCCTGACCTGTACTTTGAGGAGCCCTTCTTTATGGGATATGTTTCATCTCAATATTTAGCTAAGCTTTTAACCAAGTCTTAGCCATGTTGTTAATAGCATGATGTGTTCCTAGCTATCCTTTTGTATGCGGCTGTCTGCCCTTGAACTGCTTGTGCTCAGAATCCAATGTTATGACCTAAACTGTATTGATGAACGTATCTGTCTGCTGCTGTCCACAACATTGCTTAAGACTTGGTTAAAAGATTAGCCAAATACAATAAACTCTCCATTTACATGAGATTATACATGTGTTTTCACTTTAAAGTGGTCTACTATTTGAGGCAAAATTTTTTATATACACAATCCCTCACATTAATGCATGTAAAACTCCCACACTCTTGCTGCGAAAGAAGAGCCCCATTCTGAATCGGATATAGTGGAGACTTCATCAGAGCCAACAGATGGAGTCGAATAAACATAGAAAAGATATGAGGGAGGTGTAAGACAAGGAAGGACGGAGAATAGACATAATGGAAGGCAGTCTGGTGAGAATGATGGTGGCAGGGGGTGGGTTGAGAGGGGAGTAAGATGGTAGGAGTGGCTGGCTGCATGAAGAAACATACTTAGTGCTTTTATTTATTTATTTATTTATATTTATTTATTTTTTTTATGTATGTGTGTTTGTGTTTACATCCAATAAAAATTAGTTTCTCATTGACTCTGATACTTACATAACATAATTTCATATCACCCTCATAAACAAATGGCCTACATAATTAATTTCTCAGTGCTTTCTAGTTTTTGCCTAAATCACATCTTCATTTAGGCAAAAATCCAGAAATCATTGAAAAATTACTTTGGTAATTTGTTTTATGATGGTGATGATATGAGGAAATGAATGAGCTGTTTGGGAGGAAGGATGGCAGTGTACAGGAAAGTTTGGTTACCTGTCAGGTACTGTCCATAAGAACAGTAATGGGACATTGATGGAGATTGAAATCTTGAGTTTCTATTGTACTGTGGTACTTATGATGTACACAAAATACTATTCATTACCAGAAACCAAATGAAAAGATGGAATTTCCTAATGTCTGCATCTAACCCCCATTGCTACCTTTATTCTTTATGAGAAAATTATGATCTGTTTATGTATTTTCTGTTTAAATAGTGTCTTTAGGGACATATTCTCAATGTAAGTTTACTATATAGGGATGAAATAGATCCTATAAAGTGTTCACAGCAATCCAGTCATTGTTTTGTAAACAAAGAGGGAACAGCTACAAACATGGTACCAGGAAATACATGCTCAGTTGTGTTTTGGTGTGCCAGCTGTGAATGGTTTTTGTCCTATTGCTGTGTTCATAAATATCAGTTTTTTTTATATTTTTTTAATTTATTTATTTATTTATTCTGATTGAATTATTTTAGCCCTCATCATGGCTCCTATAGAAGTAAAAAGTGATAGTGGTAACATGAAACCTAAGCATATTACTGTGAAATTCAAGAAGGAAATAATAGCAAAACATGAGAATGGCATTTGTGTTTCCAACATTACCAGGCAGTACAAAATGGCAAAATTAACAATCTGTATTATCTTGAAGAACAAAAAAAAAAGCAAAAAAGTGTTTTTTGTCTATAATCAAGGCTATTGTAATTTGACTCTATATTCTTTTGTCTTAGAAAACAGAAAAAATAAAATGTAATGTCAGTGTGAAAAATTTTTTGGGGTATGTGAACTGAGTCATGGAATGGATTAAGTGTATGAGCCAAAGTTCCATTGTATTCATATTTAAATAACCAGCACTTCAT
The DNA here is from genome assembly GCF_035594125.1 of Scylla paramamosain. NCBI lineage: Eukaryota > Metazoa > Arthropoda > Malacostraca > Decapoda > Portunidae > Scylla > Scylla paramamosain. The sequence continues at coordinate 23,793,964 of NC_087159.1, read as the reverse complement.
TGCATTCACATTCATTGGAATTTGAAGTATTCATATTTGTATTCAAATATGCAGTTTTTGTATTTACTCCAGCCCTAGTGCACACACACACACACACACACACACACACACACACACACACACACACACACACACACACACACACACACACACACACACACACACACACACACACGAGCAGCCAAGCTGGGAGAACACAGGGTAGCAGCTCTGCAACGATGATAAGCCTGTTGTGATATGGGAAGATGAAGTAGTAGTGTTCCTGTCTCCATAAGGAATTTAAAAAAAAATAAATAAATAAATAAAATTAGAGGTGGAAAAGAAAAATAGAAGGGGAAAATGGAGCTGGATCAAAGTGAAACCTTTTCAGAGTTTAGTACAGGAGAGGTAAACACAAAACTGTGGCAAAAAAGGGTGTTGACCCTAGAAAGTGACATTGAAAAAACTGATGGAGTGAATTAAAGTTATGGAGGAGACCCAGGTAAGCTAGTGTAAAGAAATAAAGTTGAGAGTTGCCTTTGCTTATCTAGATGGAGAAATGAAGAGGAAAATAATCACCACAATGATATGTCCACGATTAGAACAGTGGTAATTTGGTCACCACTTGAAAAAAAGCACACAAGAAAGTTAGAAGTTATACACAGAGCAGCAACTAAGATGATACCAGAATTGCAAGATCTGCCATATGAGGAGACTAGCTAGGATGCAACTCCTAACCTTGGAAAAGAGACAAGAGAGAGGAGATATGATTGTTCTTTACAGATTACTGAGTGGGATGGAAAAACTAGATAGAGAAGATTTACTTGTAATGAGTGAAAGAGAAACAAGTGGACATGGAAAGCAGCCACCTACAGAAGGGACATAAAGAAATTTAGCTTCCTTTATAGAAACAATGAGGTATGGAATGGACAGGAGTGGAGAAGTGGTGTGTGCTAGAAATATTCGTGACTTTAAGGAAAAGTTTGATAAAAAAAAGGTCATGGAGACGGGACAGTATGAACTTAGCTTCTCTCCCGCATGTCACAACTAGGTAAATACACACATACACACATCTGAAGATACTTGTATTTAGTACAATATTTGTTTTGCCTTTTGTAATAAATATAACTTTGAAAAGTAACTTCTGACAACATGTGGCCATGCATATGGGGCCATCTATTGTCAGCAATTATTTTAAATTATCAGTATGTGTTCCAGTGGTGTTTTTCATTAATTTTGCACACCATTTAAGTATAGGTGTTAGAAATAATTACATGAGATGTAAACAGATGATTGAGTGCAGTAACTTATTATAAACCAATATTGATTCAAAGTTGTAATGCTATGTATTATTATGTTTTGTGTCAAGAGGGATGTGGTTTAATTGATGGAAGCATGGTATTACATCAAGTTGGGTCTCTCTCTCTCTCTCTCTCTCTCTCTCTCTCTCTCTCTCTCTCTCTCTCTCTCTCTCTCTCTCTCTCT
>NC_087159.1:23740000-23790000 GCF_035594125.1 Scylla paramamosain | reverse complement strand
AGGAAAAGGCTGAATGTAGGCAAACTTCCAGCAAGAAGGAAAGGTAGATGTTGATAGGTAAAGTGTGAAGAATTTTAGTAGGTAGGGTGCAAGCACGGAGGCATAGTTTCAAAAAACAATAGGATGGTCCATAAGCCTTCCAGAGGTCCCTTTGCTTCCTTTTTTAAATTAATTGGGTCACTTTTTAAAAATGAGAGTAGGTAGTTTGTCATTAACAAAGTCTGTTACTTTAATAAATACCAGATGAAGTCATGATGGCAAAGCTTGTCCTCATCCTTTCTTTTTGGTTATGGGATGCATCATCATGTTTAATGTTAGTATGAATAATCTGTTATCTAAAGTGTTTAAGTCTCTCTCTTGTCTTTTAACATTTTCCACCTTTCTTTGTTGTGATTAAAATCTTCAGTGTTACCTTTCATTCAGAGATCTCTGAAAATTTCTTAACAATTGGCCTGGTCATGGAAGAGGTTGTAGGTGCATGTCAGTACCAGAATTAAGTTTTTTCTCAACTTCTATAGTAGAGGGTGACTTCACTGCTTCCAGCACTTTTTTTTTTTCCAATGAGAATATTACATTTTGTGAAAGAAATATAAGTTGATATTAAGATGTATATATGAATATAATATAGACCTATTTGGGCATTATGAGGTTATCTTGTTTATATTTTATTTATAACCATTATGACACAATTTTATTTTTCAAGTAAATATGACAAAATTGTTTGTGTAGTAAACAATGATTTAGGCTGCAATGAGTTGACTCCAAAAATTATGTTGCAAGTCTAATTTTATACAATTCATTCTTATTTACAGAGTAATCTTTTAAGCAATAAGGACAATGAGTAGCACAAAAATTCCTGCTTTACACAGATTCCTATGCTCCAATATTTCTTTCAAGGCAATGCATGCTTGATGCAAGATGAGATTTCATATCTGTTCTCTTGAATCATATTCTTTCCAACCATCCAGAAAGTCAAAGTAAGAAGTGGCAGGTTAAATATGAAGAAGGCATGCAATTTACTGGAGGTGGGAGGGGGTAGGTGGACCCACATCTAACCACATCTCAAACAGCTGGGAAGACTCCTGACCTTGAAATCAGTGACAAACTGTAGCCTGATGACTAAGAGACTTGCCAGTGTACTATAATAACCATAGGTGGGTGTTGTTGCGATAAATTATCATGATCATTTATCACGATAACGATATCAGGTTATCAGTTATCCGATAATTATTTTTCCTGCATTATTGATTCATCAGTATTGCTTATACTTTTGGTTCCAAACTAGCAATAATCAATAATTCAAATTTTTGGAACAAACATGTTAAAGTTTTAAACTTTCAAAATCAAATGTAGCTATTTTACTTAAAATAGTGCCTTTCATTGGTGAAGAGACGGGATAAACATTGAATTTGAGTTTTTTTGTGAGATTTTTTTTTTAAGTTTTCTAAGATAAAGATAAAAATAAAGATTTGGAGACCTTTGCAAAATCTCAGTTGCTTATCTAATTGCTTTTGAAATGTTGCAGATAAGTTAAAACAATGAAAGAAAGAATATAGTGTGTTCTAAAGATTTTTAATTTTAATATGATCATTCTTGAATTGACAAGATCTAGCAAGAAATTTCTCATATTTAGAAGAATTTGCTTACATTTAAGAAATCTCAAATCTTCCAGAATGTTCTACCAGACACTTTTAGAAGTTTCTAGAACATTTTAGAACATTGAGAACATTCTGGAACACATTTTAGAGAGACTAAGAATATTCTAGAGTATTGCTTGATGATATAAAAGTAGGGGCTTGCAGACCACCAATCAGTTTTGCTTTGGCTGCCTAAGAAGACACATCACAAGAGGTGAAATAGCATCAAGAAGCTGCAGTCATTCTCCTGATGCATTCTGCTACATGTGTGTTCAATTCATCAAGACAAGAGCAAAGAAGTTCTCTGTGACAGCATTTGGAAAAATGTGACAGAGAAAGCACTGGCCTCCAAGGACTGACACTACAGTGGGAGCACACAATATCAAACATTAGCCATTGGTGAATCCTGGAAAAGTTTTATTTCCTCCACTACACATCAAACTGCGTCTTATGAAACAGTTTGTTACAGATCTTGACAAGGAGTCTGCTGCCTTCAAATATCTTCAAGACCTCTTTCCCAAGCCTTCAGAGGCAAAGGTGAAAGCTGGTATCTTCATTGGACCACAAGTAAGGAAAATTATGGAATGTTCAGAATTTCTTCAAAAGCTCACAGAAAAGGAGAAAAAACTTGGGAGTGTTTCATTGCTGTAGTACAGGGCTTTCTCAGCAACAACAAGGCTGATAACTATATGGAACTGGTTGAGCCTTTAGTGAAAAGCTATGGTGAGATGGGCTGCAGAATGTCCTTGAAGGACCATATCCTAGATGCTCACCTCGACAACTTCAAGGAGAATATGAAAGCATATTCAGAGGAACAAGAGGAGCACCTCCACCAAGATAAAATGAACTTTGAACAGAGATATCAGGGATCCTTCAGTGAAAACATGATGGGGGCTCATACCTGAAAGTGATTTGTTGTATTCATGCAAATCAAGAAAAACTTTTCATTTTTAATCCTAAAAATTAGTTTCAGAAGTTTTAAAATAAATTTGTGTCATTTGAATTTGTTTTTTATTTTCTGTCCAAAAATGGTGGAAATGATGAAATTTAGCTATTTTGGGACAAAGTCATTCTAAAAGCCACAAAAGCAAAGTTTGACAGGAATAATGAACATTTTCTATTGTTTTGCAATGAAGAGTTGGAAAAAAACACTTGCTTGTCAAAAACAAAAATTGTGTTACATAGTGTTATTGATTTATTGGTTATTGTGATAAATTTTTTCATTATTGTGCCGAAGTATGATAATAAGCCACATGTTATGAAAGGGTGATAGATGCTCATTTATTACAGCTTCTAATTAAGGCCAGTGTTTGGTCTTGTAACTTTCTGCAGTTACTGTAATTTCTTTCTATATTCTTTGTCACAGAAAACAAAAAAAATGCAATGTTTCTGAGGCTTGAATGGATTTTCATTAATTTCAATGGGAAAAATTGTTTCAGTTTGTGAACTGAGTCCGATTAAGTTCATGAACTGAAGTTCCATTGTGGAATGGGGATTTAGGGGATTTACTTCCCAGAATTTTTTTTGATTTTGTGAGGAGACTGCCAACACTGCCACTAGCCTAGCTCATTGCTACCAAGTGCACTGTCTCTCCTCTGGTGTTACAACTTCCATTACTATTCGTGTATTCTTTTCCTGCTTTTCTTGTGCCTGCTGCAATGTTAGGAAGGAAGCCGATAGTCTCTGGTAAGAGGGCAAAGTATTCTATCATCGTTGCAGTGAAGGAAATGGTTGAAAATTGGGAGTGGCATATTTATTGATCTTGCAAGGATATTTGGCCAGCCACCTTTCCTTCTTTATTCCTTATTATTTAATTAACATTTTCCCATAAAATACTTTTAGCATAGTTAGTTTTTAGAAATGATTCCTCTTTATGCTGAAAATTATTATGATTATGTGTTTTGCACATTATAGATGGGATTGAAATGTATTATTTTATTTTTTTTATTTTCAGTAGGAAAAAAATTGTTCAGAATATGAATTTTCAAGATATGAATTGCCTGTTTGAATGAATCACATTCATGTTCAGAGGTTCTGTATTTTTCTAGACTGGCTGATATGGTGGAAGTGTGCAATCCTACTACTTTGTGGTCATGCATTTCAGTCCTTTTACTGTTATCAGACATTGTTGCCCTTGCAAGCAAGGGTGGGGGGATTGAGTCAGCCAACAGGTTTTCCATGTGACTCAGCTCTCATGTAAGTGAAGAGGATCTTGAGCTATCCATCATGCATGTAATGGGTCGTTCTACTGTTGCTCCTCTACTTAGGAACATCCTGCTTATGAACATATGAATGAGAGGCATTGCAAGTCTAAATTCTGTTTGCTGTGTGTCTTCCAACTAATACTACTTTTGGCCACTACCCACGCTGGGCAGCAGTGTAGTGAAGGAGGGTGGCGCCATGTTGTTTACACTTGCATTTTCTTAACATGGGCTTCACAGATCTTAAACATAAATTCATATGTATTATGTATTGAATACTTGTTTCCATGTACAGCTCACATACCTGCACTTTCAGATTATGTGGATAAACCACTCATTTGCCACAACACTATAGATAGTCACACTGGCTTTCATGCAAAAGAGGGGGCAAGCAAGGCCAGTGTTACACTGCACAGTGACAGCACTGTTGCATTGTGAAAGCACACAAACAAATGAGAGGTGTCTCACTACTGGGGCACTGCCACATCCACCACATAATGCTGCATCATACTGGTGCAGTTTTGCATTTCTGCACCACTGCTTTACACTGGATGTGAAGACAAAAGACTCACAGTTCTAGATGTGGCAGGACTTTGCCCCATTGCATATGCTAAATGTGCGCACAAAATATACATTTGCACAGTTCAAGATGTGGCAGTGCTACACCTCCATACTGCTGCATCATGCCAGATGTGAAGACAAAACACACTCTAGATGTGACAGCACTGCACCACTGCATCATGATGGATGTGAGGACAAAACACACACAATCATACAGTTTTAGATGTGGCAGCACCACACAGCTGTATCATTATGGATGTGGGGAAAAAACACACATGCACACAGTTATAGACTATGTTGCCAGAATGAATAAGCTTTCTTCACTGTTTCCAATACCTTGAGTTTCACTATTTAGCACCATTTAGCACTATGCCTCGGATAGAGAGCAAATGTGAAACTTGAGATGGTACTGTGTTTTACAAATTAATGACCTACGAACATAATGTAGTGTTCACACCTCTGATAAAGCACACACTGTTTACGCTCAGTCATATCATGACATACAAAAGAGAGCTTCACACATCCTATGGATTTGAAGTGGTTAGAGACAGATTTCAAGGAAGAAAAAATGCCTAGACAGTGAACATGCAGGTTTGGAGCTATGCTAAATTAGTTGCTATCTCCATAGTAATGTTCTTCATTGATGAATATTCGGCCCAGTCACTGAAATGACTGAGCTGATAATACCAGAAGATAAACTTGGCATATATAGAGGTTGTGCTGATTTCTCAGGATTTGAAATCAATGAACTTAACAGAAGGATGCAATTGAGAAGGATCCAGTTATTAGAGAAAGCAAGGAGCAGATTAAGAGAATGGGACGAAATGCAGGAAGAATTAGACAAAAGGTAAGCAGTGAAGTGATACAGCAAAGGAAAGGAAATTGTGAACTGAAAGAGAATTAGGTAGACTTAAATCAGGTGGACTTAAGAAAAGTAATAAATGTGTGGTTTTATTAAAAATCAAGGAGTGATTACTATTATGTATGAGAGAGAGAGAGAGAGAGAGAGAGAGAGAGAGAGAGAGAGAGAGAGAGAGAGAGAGTAATAGATGTGTTGTTTTATTCGGAATCAAGGAAAGAGTGATTACCATTATGCAAGAGAGAGAGAGAGAGAGAGAGAGAGAGAGAGAGAGAGAGAGAGAGAGAGAGAGAAGTTGGTGGTGATTGAGGTGGTGGGGGAAATGTAAGAAGAGGGAAGAGCCTGAGAAGAAGAGATATAGGAGGTAACAAGAATTGGGAAATACATTGGGGGAGGTAGTCAAACTCTTAGAAGTTAGATTTAGATTCCAAATATAGGTGTTGAGGAGATTCTGGCCAGCTCTTGGAAATTATCCATGAAAGAAGAATACAAAAGTATATAGTTAAGGAGAGGAAGAATGAGGGAGAATAATAATAATAAAAAAAAAAAAAAGGAATGGAGGCTCACATGATCTCCCTTACATTTTCTTTTCAAGAGCAGGCTCTTGATAAGTTGAAGACCTTGGAAAGTCTGCCACAGAATTGGTTGCAGAAGAAAAAATATCACATGCCTTAACATGACAGCAATCATGGAGACACTGAGTGAGAGCATAGTAGTTGTTAGAAGGTTCAGAAGCTATGCTGATCTAAAATTAGTATGTGAACTTCAAAATGAGAACAGGAAAAGGCAAACCAGAAAAATCCTCATCTCTTTACTCTTCAGTAGGAAAAACCCTTCACCTACCCTTTAAGATTTAAGAACTTTGCAACTTAGGACGATTAGTGATTCCCAGCCCTAAAGTGGGTAAAGAAGCTTTTGAATGATAGGGAAATAGGATAATTAAGATGAAAAGTCAGGGAAATAGGACAATTAAGATGAAAAGTCAATCTGGAAAAATGATATCAGTAGAATACTTCATGGGTCAATGTTGGGCTGTTATGTTTGCAGTTTACATTAACGATATGACAAAGGAAGTAAACATTTTGCTGATGATACCAAACTATTAAGGAAGGTGGAGAGAGATGAAAGCTGCTCTATTGGTGATCTGGTGCTTACTGAGTCTGGATCATCATCTTTACAGATTTTAGTAAAACTTTTGCTGTTTCCTTAGACATATCAGAAGCTTTTGATACAGTCTAGCACAAAGCTTTAATTTCCAGACTACCCTCTTACAGCTTGTATCCTCTCAGTAACTTCATCTAAAGTTTCCTTTTGGATGGTTCTGTTGCTGCTGTGGTAGATGGCCGCTGTTCTCCTAAGTCTGGGTGTCCTGACACTCACTCTCTTCCTATTATTCATCAATGATCTTCTAAGCCAAATTTCTTATCCTGTCCACTCCTACAGTGATGATACCACTCTCCACTTTTCCATGTCTTTTCAAAGATGTCCAACCCTTCAAGAAATGCACAGTAGCTCCCAAAACTATCTTTGAAGTGAGGTGTGAAGGTTGGCATAATGAATGATATGAAATCTGCTGCCTGATCATTTGTTGCATCGGTGAGGTTGGTATGTATGGCCTGTGTTAGGCTTCTCTAGTTTTGCCACAGTATCATAACTAGATGAAAAATATTCACATGTAACTAAGTAGTAATATAGTATTACTTACAATAAAATAGTATCAAATTATCTACGTCATAATATATGGCAACCATCCTTAGTGTGCAGGGCTGCCAATTGTTGCCAACATACTCATCAAAAATATCAAATAATATCATTCATTGTGTCAGAATGTAGACCTCTTCATTTTTTAGGTAGTTTTGGGAGCTATTGTATAACTTAAGTAGGAAGCCACAGAATGATCTCCCAAAGATTTCCGATTGGGGCAGAGCAAACTTAGCATTGTTCAGTGCTTCAAAAAACTCAATTCCTCCATCTCTTAACTTGACACAACCTTCTAGATAACTATTCCTTCTTTTTCAGTGACATGCAACTGTTCCCCTCTTCTACATTGAACATTCTTTACTAATACAGTGGGACCTCAGTTAATGAGTGCTTCCCTTTTTGAACAAATTGTTTTTCAAATCAAGGTTTTCAGTGACAAGCAACTGCCTCCCTCTTCTACAGTGAACATCCATTGCCTCTCCTTTACTTATACAGTGGAACCTTGGTTACCGAACACCCCCCTTTTTTAACCAGTTTTCAAACACAGTTTTGAGCTTATTATTGCTTTGGTTGCAGTACCACAATTCAGTTCTAGAACAAAGTTACTTGATTTCAAATATTAAGACATAGCAAAAGCTGCTGTTTATTACTAATTTATAGTTTCTATAAATATCTACTTCATTTTTATATATTTGAAGAAGAGGCACAGTGTAAGACCATAATTTGATTTTTGAAATGAGGGAAATGTGATCCTGTTTAAAAGCCTCAATGTAAACAAACAGTTTTTGGCGCTCAGGAGTTATTCCAAGCCACCTATGGGTCTGCACAACTGCATTTTTCCAGTAGCTTTTCCCATCAGCAAGATGTCTAAGTGCTATGATCACCTTCATTTTGGCAGTAAGTGGGTTGCTCCTCTGTGTCCCTCTGTAAGGCTTCCCTCACTAGATCAGTGACAAAGAGAATACCTGCATGGTCTAAACAGTATCTTCTGATGAGTTCTGTGTCTTTAAGTTCATTCAATACATCCTTTCTGGATAAATAATTTGTGAGCTGGAGATGTTGTGAAACAGCCATCTTGGCTATGGGAGTGTCTGTCTTAAGCTGCAAAGACAGGGTAAACTGGTGTCTGGGAGTGGAATAATCCATTTTACATTGATTCCTATGGGAAAAATATTTTTTGTTCTCAAACATTTCAGATTTTGAACGGTATTCAGGAATGAATTAAGTTCTAGAACAGAGGTTCCACTGTAATCTAAATTGGAAACTTTACATCTCATCTCTTGCGGAAATAGTTTCTTTGAAATATGGCATTCTGAGTTGTCTCTTCTCTTTCTCACCTCCCAGTTGCTAACTCTGTACAGGGACCTTATCTGTCCATGTGTGGAGTATGCTTCACATGTATGAGGGGGTTCCACTCACATTGCTCTTCTAGACAGGATGGAATCAAAAGCAATTCATCTCATTAACTCTTCTCCTCTAAATGATTGTCTTCAGCTTCTCTCTCATCACTGTAGAGTTGCATCTCTTGCTATTTTCAACAACTTTTTTACATGCTGACTGTTTTTTTTATCTTGCTAACTGTATACCTACCCTCTTACTGTGGCTTCACTGCACAAAGACTTTCTGCTTTCTCTCACCTCTATTATGTGCAGTTCTCTAATGCAAGAGTCAACCAATATTCTCTTATCATTTGTCCCTTTTCTGATAAACTCTGGAACTCTCTGCCTGCTTCTGTATTTTCTTCTTTCTATGGCTTAATTTTTTTCAAGAAGGAGGAATCAGTACTCCTTCAATTGCAGTTAGTATATTCAAATCCCATCCCCCTTATTTTGTAATTTTTTAATATTTTTTCCTTTTTATTTTAAAATTTGACATACAGTAAAATCCCTCTCATCCGGCATTCAAGTATCTGGCAGCTTCAAGTATCCGGCACATTTTTCCACGAGCCTTAAAATCAATAAAAAATCAATGTGTACTCATAAAATCGATTAAAATTCCCACGCGAGGCATACTTTGTCCCCTCGCCACCAGAGCGCACTGCTTCGCGCCACCCGCGACCCAGTGCACTGTGATTACTCAGTGACTCAGTCCCACGTGTGTACTGTTTATCGCCTGACGCCTTCATCATGCCTAAAGTTGTAGAAAAGAGGAAGCGTGTTGTGCTTACACTTAAGCAGCTGATCAGATCAGCTGATCTTTGTTATGGTAAGATGCGTGAGTGTAGGGTGGTGATTGTGGACATAATTTCACTTCTATTCAAGTATCCGGCAATATTCAAGTATCCGGCATGTTGGCGGTCCCGTTGATGCCGGATAAGAGGGATTTTACTGTATCTTTTTCTTTGTTACTTTTGCCTTTCATTTGAAGATTGCTAATATTTTTATACAATTTCCAAATTGGCGCTAAATGACCTTAGTTGCTATGGCACCACACAATAAATTCTTAAATCACTCTGCTTTAAGAGGGAGTTTTTAAGACATTTGCCCTCCATATTTGGATGATCCCTCAAAATCTTTCTTTTGGGACTGGCACCTCAGTGGGCCTTTTTTTTTCCCCCTTGGCCAGACCACCTATTACATAAAAAAAAAAAAAGTGTGTCAATATCACCAGCATTTTCATTCTTTTAAAACATCCCAACTGCAGGGAATATTACCAAGTGACAAAAAGAAGTAAAACTGGTATGTTAAAAAGATTTGCTAGTAAATCTTTATTAGTAACAAGACTATTTTGATCACTTACTCATTGTCCACTGTCATCTTGATTCACTGTTTGTAATGGTTCTAAAAATACAAAGGACATTGCTGGATTTTCCTTGGCCAGCAGTTGTCTTGTTAATATGGTGTAATATTTATCTGTTTTAGGATTGTTTTTATTATGTGTTATTCTTGCATTATTATTTTTGTTAAAAAAAATTTCATATGTTTGGTTGTCAAAATTTAGGGGAAAGTGTCTTTGACACTACATTGTCATTTGCTTTCTGTAAATGTGTTTGGATTTCTGGGTAAATTTTTCTGAAGAATTGGTTTGGATTCCAATTTATTTGAACAATAGGCCATTCAGATTCCTGGGTCACCACTGTACTGTGCTCTGAGGACTTGATGCTAATAAGGACTTTTGGTTCTGGTTGAAGATTGGGAGATTTAGCTTTTGCAATGTCACCTCCCTGATGCAATCCTACTTTTTTTTTTTTTTTTTTTTTTTTTTAGTGACTTGCTCCCTTGTTTCTCTCAAATATAATTGAATTTTCCTTGTAGAGGTTGACCATTAATACTTCAGCATCCTTGGTTCTAGACTGATTTACTGAGCTTTACCCTTTGACACCTCATACATCTGATATGTCTGGAAGACTTAAAGAGTGCACCTGGTGTATCAAGTAATGTTTTCAAATAAAATAAAACTGTTACTGTGTTAAATGTATTAAATTCTAAACACAAACATCATGAAACAGGAAACAAGAAACAAGCCTGATAAACTAGTGAACCTATTTTCCTGTTCCTTCCTCATTTGCTGGTCATTTTTCTCGTTAAATAAACTCACATTGAAATGTTGTGCTTTCTTATTGTTTCTTCTTGCTTCTCTGCAAATCTTGATATAAGTATTTCTTACTGTTTATATTTCATCCGTGGATTCCAATTCCTCCTGGCAACATTTTTGTCTCATTTAGCAGATTTGTATTCTTTGTTAAATCATAGTTTCTTAGATTCTTTCTTTAATTATTAATATTGTCATGGATCTGTTTTTTATATATTTAAAAAGAAAAATTTTTTCCATTTTCTTTTGACAGTGTTAGTATCATAAAATTTCTTCAAGCCAGTTTCTATGAAATGATTTTCTGAGCTTCCAAAATTTGCTTTATCCATATTTAAGGCATCCACTCTTATATATTTCATTATTTGTATTTTTTTTTTTTACTTCATTGACTTAGAAATTTATTCCTATGTGGTCACTCGTGTCTAAAGGATAATGATATTCTCAATTCTGTAATTTTTGTGTTTCTTTGTTAATGATCTAGTCGTGATGGTTCCTTTTTATCTCTGAATCTTATAGTTTCATTAACCCACTGTCATTACATTTTCCATTGCCAACTTTAGTAAAACATGTGCCCAGGAGCCCTCTCCTTCTGTGGACCACTTTATGTATGTAGTACATAGGTGATTGGCAAGGCTGATAGATAGGCAGCCAAGCAAGCTGGCAGGACATGCTTTCTAAATGTGTGCATGTACATGTGAACATTTTTGTGTAAGATGGAATTCTCCTATACAACTGGATCACTGTTTACAGTATAGTACCACAGCAGTAATTGAAACTATGAGGAAAATGTTTTTAATGAAAGTAATTGTAATGTTTATAATTTTTTGGTCATGGAATAGTTGACTTAAGTGTTGTCTCTCTCAACAGATTAACTGGGTCAAGTGTATATGTTGCCGTTACTGCTGCCAGTTATCAAGTAAGTAGTATATCAACTACCAATACTGGAGTTATATACACTTATTTTTTAATAATAATTTGCACAAGGTTATGGGAAATCATCAGTGTGTATATGTACATTTTTGTGAAATTTGAATGGCCCTCTTACATAAACAAAACAAAAAAAAAAATCCAAAAGAGTATCTTGGTATTTTGTTGACATGCCCACACTATAATCATGTCACCCACTGGTTAATTTTAATTTGTACTCACACTGGAGGAAGTTAATTTAATCTTTGCTAGATTACATAGATTATATAGTGTCATGAGAAAGTTATTGTAGTTAACTTGATCAACCTTAACCCCAGCATCATGATTATTTCACTTGAAATCTCCTTCCTGTAAAAGAATGTGCTTTCTGAATAAAACAATGAATACAAAATGTCATCACTATTACTACAATACCACTTCATTTTCATTTCAATACTTTTAATGTATCAGAGGATGCACAAGAATGAAGTGGTAACACCACTTCCTGCACAGGTAATTACTACTTGTCTTGCTTTTACCTCTGTGATAGATGTTGCATGCACATAAATGCACAACACATCACTCATCCCATCACATCAGAAGTGCAGAGTAGAAGTTGATGGCACTTCTTTCAAAAGGTGTAGGCTACAAAGGGACCTGATGGAGGTCTTCAAGTGGTAAAGAGGATACAACAAAGGTGATGTAAACAAAATTCTTAGAATTAGTAATCAGGATAAAAGAAAAAATGGGTTCAAGCTTGAAAAACTTAGATTTGCCTCTCAAATAGAGTGATAGATGAATGGGATGGTGAGTCATTAGGGAGCTTTAAGAGAAGATGAGACAAAGTTATGGGTGGGGGTCATAGGTGAAAATAAGTACGTAGGTATGTTTCATACAGGGACTGCCATATATAGGCCCGATAGGTTCTTGCAGCTGCCCTTATTTTCTTACGTTCTTATGTTCAAATGACAAAAGAGGATATAACATGTATGCTTTCACATCTCTCTCACCAAGCTGCTATCTCACAAGTTTTAGCTATTTTAGAGTATATTTCCACAACAATTCTTAATTATCACCTGTGTGTAACTGCTGTTGAGCAGGAAATCTTTTTCCCCCAGATATTTTACTTGTGACTCTTATTTCACACAAGCTACAACTTTAAAAGAAAGGAAATGGAAACCATGGCACAAAACATAGCACAATAATAGTTAAAGAAAAGTGGATGTGTTGCAAAAGTTGACCTGTGATGTTTCTGTCCATCACCTTTGTGAAGGTCATGGCACAGGATTATCAGCTGTGTATGATATAAAAAAGCAGTGGGAAAAGTTGAACCAGTTCTTTGCTGACATTAATTCAAAGAAAAAGACATGCATATGAAAACCAATGAAAGATTGAAACAGTACAAATCATGATTGAGTAATGATGGAGTGGTTTTGACAGCAAAAGAATGATGATGTAGACATACCTGGCATGATGGAACAAGTTAAGGTATTTCATAAAGAGCTTGGTTTAGAACATCATAGGAAGCATACTGAGGAATGGTTGCAAAGATTTCAGAAGCATCATGGCATTTCAGTGTATGCGGTATTACCCAGTGTTTGTGAGACTCTAGTTCTGAGGGTACGGAGAATAAAGGACCAAAGGGATAGCGGACTAGCAGAACATCTTCATTTAAGGTTACTTCCTGAAAATGTGATGTTGCTCTCAGTTCTGTACAGGTGCAATGGAGTGGATGCTTGTAGCAGTTGTTTCATGTTCAAGAAGATAACAAGGAAGCACAATCCCACCTATCAGCAGTTATGCAATTAGTTACAGGAATTTAAGTTTTACCCATGTTTCTTTGTCAAAGAGTTATTGGAATTATGGTTAGTAACCGGAATAGTTGTATTGTTTTCAGGTGATGGACTGATTTGAGCATTAGATCTCACAAGGCAATCACTATGTACTCTGTTGAGATCATGCATCTCAGATTTGCTACCATGCAGCTAGTTAAAAACTTATTGTGGACCAGTAAATTTTGGAACCTTTATTAAAATAATATATAATAATGATAATAAATGGTTTATTATTTACACAGTTAACAAACTGAAAATGTACATAGGGGGTGGGGAAATACTTAACATTAATCCTAAAGGTAAGTCTAATCTAGAAGGGACTATTGATTGACGGCTCGCACCATGGTGAGAATCGCACTGAGTCTGTACCGGTCCATGCGCGGCGCCTTTAGGGGCATTATCTTGTTGTGGTGTCTGGTGGCACAGACCGGGCGAGGCGCGTCAGGCGGCAGCATGTTTCTGAGATGTGGATGATGCAGTAGTCCCCTTCCAAACTTCTCCAGAGCCTCTCGGTGCCTGGTGGATAGTCTGGACAGACTCAGGGTGGTCAGGGCTTCTTCCTAGGTGGTGTAGGCAGGGCCAAGGATGACCCTGCATGCCCTTTTCTGCACACTCTCTAGCTGTAGCTGTTGAGTGTGTGTGAGGGAGGAGGACCACGCTGGGGAGGCGTACATGAGTTTGGGGAGGATAAATGTGAGGTACAACCCCCCTTAACTCATGTCGGCATCCCCAGCAACCTGAGTCTGTGCAGCATATACAGCCTGTAGGTAGCTGATCTTACGGTGCTGGCGACATGCTGCTTCCATGTCAGCTGGTCGTCCACCGTGACTCTGAGAAGCTTGGCACATCAGATCACCTGGAGGCCCACTGTGAGCTGGGGAGAGGGCACTGGTACAGAGGAGGTACAGAAATGCATCACCACAGTTTTGCTGTGGTTGATGGTCATCCTGCTCTCCTCTGTCCACGTCTGCAGTCGCTCCTGAATTGCTTGCAGTGGCGAGTAGTCCGGGTTCTTGGTGGAAACTGGGATGCCCACGGTGCAGTTGTCCACATACTTCCAGCGATGGGGGGTGTCAGTGAGGGCGTTGTTAATGAGGAGGAGGAAGCATAGAGGACAGAGCCCTGATAGCGAACAGCCTGACGCCTCCCTGTGAGGAAGTCGGCTAGCCATGCTACCAGGTTCGGAGGGAGACCCAGACTTACTGCCTTGCTGATGACAACAGTGTGATCAACAAGATCAAAGGCTTTTTTGAAGTCCACAAAAGCAACAGCTAGAGAGGTGTTTCGTTTGTCCAGGTGGCTGTGTCAAGGAAGCTGGTTAGGTAATGGGAGGTGGAGGTGGCTTTAATATTTCCAAATTGTCTGATATCCACGGTATTACAAATTTTGGTGTAGACCCAGTCATACACAAAATCTTCACAAATAAGGCTAGGGATGGGGGTGATAGAGACTGGCCTGAGGTCGTTGAGTGACTGTGGACTGGAAGTTTTGGGGATGGGGGTGACGTAAGATGTCTTCCAGTCTGCAGGACAAGAGTGATGGGAGAGTGAGGCATTTATTATAGAGCATAGCGGTGTTGCTAGCTCTACAGCAAATTCCTTGTAAATTTTTATAGGAAGGTCAGTGGGTGTGGTGGATCTTGGTTTGAATATGAGTATTCTCTTGAAAACATCCACTGCCTGGACAATGGGGGGAGGGGAGGGAGCGGGAAGATAGGCAGGAAGTGGAGCGGTGTGGAGGGGAGGAAAGGTTTGACAGATAGCAGCAAAGTGATCGTTCATCTCCTGAGCCGCGAGATTAGCAGAAAGGTGTGAGATGCAAGGAAGAGATGAAGTGTGCTTTTGTAGGCCACACAAAGCTTTGATCTTAGCGTACCACTGTCTGTTGTTGGTCAGCTTGAGGTGGTGTATCTTGTCTGGGTAGTAGCTTGTCTTTGCAGCCTTAATCTCCCTGATCACTCTGTTTCTTAGTTTTCTGTAAAAGACCGGGCAGGAGTGGAACGCCTAGGTCCGCTGACACACGAGTCTTTTAATGCGGGGTGTCATCCAGGGGGCATCAGACGGGTGCGCTGTGATGTTCTTGGCTGGGAAGTAGCGGTGGAAGGCTTCTGTGGTGGTGGCGACATAATTGTGCCATTTTAAGTGGACGTCCTCCACATCCAGCACCTCGGTCCACGGGTGTTGTGTCACCCACTGCCCAAACTCCCTCATGGCTGAGTCAGGTATGGGGCGATGGGTCCTGGTGACAGCTGACTGGGGGGTTGAGGTGGTGGGTGTGGGTGTCCACAGTATGGAGAGGTGGGTGCTCTGTCCCATGGAAGGCAGCAGCTTGGGGGGGCGAGTACTACTGGCCCAGGTCTGTCAGTATAAGGTCGAGGATGGCTTGCTGGTGGGTGTGGAAGTCCACGACATGGGTGAGGTGTAGCTGGTGTAGGATATCATTGATATCTAATCTGTTAAAGTCCCCACAGGTGACCAGCTTGGCGGCAGGATACTTCACCCTCAGGGCATCAGCAGTGTCGATGATGTGAGCGGTGAGTAACTGTGCTGTGGGGGGTGGTACACGACGCACATGATGATGGAGGCCGTGTTGCTGGGATGGCAGGGGGGAATAACTCTCACCCACAGGGCCTCCACACTGGCAGGAATATCGACAGGGACGTGTGAGGGACTGAGGGCAGAGCGGCAGAAAACGGCCACTACCCCCTCCACCCCTGCGTCCTGACCTGAGGTGATGGTAGAGCTGGTAGTCCTGCATCGTGCACACCTCAGGAACATTCTACCATGCCTCATTAACCTCCACAATGTCCGCACAAGTAGAACTCACCGTCACAATCAACTCGTCCATCTTGTTGGCCAGAGACGTCGCATTAAATAAGAGGAGGGAGGGAAGACTATACCACACATGCAGCACTTCAAAGTGTTTGTATTCCCTCTTCTCCACCCTGCGGTCTTCTCTGGCACTGGAGGTCACTACCTTGATGGGACGCACCACATTTTTACCTCCTCTCGATCCTCGGTTCCGAAATAGTTTCCATGTCTTAAGGCACTGTATCATGTTGGGCAGCGGGTAACCGATCCTCGCCTACGACGCAAGAGGTAGTTGCGTTCGTACGTTTGCACTGAAGCACACATTATTCTTTATGTGCTGACACGCACTCGCTAATTGTGTTCACAAGTACAACAATCCCACCAGGGCGAGCCTAAAACTAAAAGCTAAAAGTTGAAAACAGAAAGAACTGAGGTCACTATCAGTAGGGGGCCGGGAAGGCCAACAAGCTGGCCGAGGCTGCTCGAGAGCGCCTAAGGTCACACGTCCTGCCCGTGTGAAGTCAAGACGGCGTGGTATTGTGACAGGAATCATGTGCCTGTGTTGATGAGTCATCATTTTTACCATACATCAGACATAAACATATGAATATCCTTGAAAACATGAATATGTTATTTAACATAGTTGTTTGTATTATACACTTGCCAACATATCATAGGAAAGATTCTTATTTATGCCATACAGTATATACTGTGGAGATTTGTCATTATGTTCACACATTGAATTATTAATGCATGCAGCAATATATGGTAACCAATCCTCTCAATCTTTATGTAGACAAGTGGTTCTTTACCTGTGGGGCATGTTCCTAGATCATCAGTAATCTTACACACGATGCAAGTCCTTGGGAAAAGTTGAAATTTCTCTAATTATATTTGTTATTATGTTCACACATTGAATTATTAATGCATGCAGCAATATATGGTAACCAATCCTCTCAATCTTTATGTAGACAAGTGGTTCTTTACCTGTGGGGCATGTTCCTAGATCATCAGTAATCTTACACACGATGCAAGTCCTTGGGAAAAGTTGACATTTCTCTAATTATATTTGTTATTCTTTTTATAAGAACTTGGTCCGATATTGAGAAGTTTATGAAAAATTCAATTGCATTTGCCTTATAACTTGAGTTTTCAGTAATCTGCAGCTCTGATTTGGAGCTGTTAATTATATTCTATACTTAATGATCTACCCCCTCCCATATCCCTCAGAACCCATATGAGAGGGGGATTTAACTTGTTGAAGGGGTCTTGTGTTGTGTCCTCTCTGGCATTCAGCCACATATTCAAGACCTAGTTACTAAAAAGCATTGTCAGGTATCTCATTAGTGTCTAATTCATACTCAATAAAAGATTTTTTTTTTCGTTTTTTTGTAAAATGCGAATTTTATTCATAGATGCAATAGGGGGAGGGTTTGGAGGGGAAGGACAAATTCTTAGGAGCCCATAGTAATAAAAAGGTTAAGAGCCACTGATATAGACTATTCACAAACAAATGAAGGGTACATATGACTTTTCAATTGGCCCATTAGGAAGGATGAGAAGTCAGTGTGTATTTACCTAGTTGTGACATACAGTAGAGAAGCTAAGCTTGTACTGTCCCATCTCCATGACTGTTTTTATCCAATTTCCTTAAAGTCATGAATATTTCTAGCACACATCACTTCTCTCTCCAGTCCATTCCATGCCTCATTGCTTCTATGAGAAAAGCTAAACTTCTTTGTGCCGCTTCTGTAGGTGGTTGGTTTTAGTTTTCCATGTCCCCTTGTTTCTCTTTCATTCATTACAAATAGATCTTCCCTAAATAGTTTTTCCATCCCACTCAGTAATCTGTCACCTCTCTCGTCTCTTTTCCAAGGTTGGGAGCAGCATCCTAGCTAGTCTCTCCTTGTGTGGCAGATCTTGCAATTCTTGTATCATCTTAGATGCTGTTCTCTGTATGCCTTCCAACTATCTTATGTGTTTTTTCATGTAGTGACCAAATTACCGCTGCATATTCTAATCGTGGACATGTCATTGTGGTGACTATTTTCCTCATCATTTCTTCATCTAGATAAGCAAAGGGAACTCTCGTATTTTTTAGTAGGTTGAGAGTTTCACCTGTTATCTTATTAATATGTTTTTCCAGTGATAATTCCTCTGAGAATATCAGATCTTTTCCTCTCTTGTCTTATTAATTGTTTCATTCCCCATCTTATAGTTATAACTACATCTTCTGTTACTTTTTCCAAACTCCATCTTTTAGCACATTGCAGAGTTAAATTCCAGCTGCCATCTGTTGCTCCACTCCCACACCTTGTCTAAATCTCTTTGCAGTTCCTCACAATCTTCAGTTTCCTTCACTCTTCTCATAAGTTTTACATCATCAGTGAGAAGAGTCACATAGTTGGGTACGTTCTCCACTGTATCATTTATATACACCGTAAACATTACTGGTACTAACACTGATTCTTGTGGGACCTTACTTAATACCGGTTTCCACACTGATGTTTTTTAACCTTCATCCATTCCAACAGTCTTTCACTTACACCATTTATCTTCTCTAGCAACACCATTTATCTTCTCTAGCTTCCATTGAAATCTTTTATGTGGCACCTTATCAAAAGTTCTTCTTAAATCAAGGTAAATGCAGTCTGCCTAACCATCTCTCTCTTGTATTATATCAGTCACTCTTGAATAATAACACAACAAATTGGTAAGACAAGATCTTCCCTTTCTAAACCCAACTGACATTTTGTAAGGATTTTGTTATCTTCCAAAAATTTGTTCTATTTGTTTTCTATCATCCTTTCACACGTTTTTGCTACCACACTCGTCAGCAAAACTGGTCTGTAATTTAGTGAGTTTTGTGTCTCCTTCTTTAAATATGGGCATGATGTTCACCTTTTTCCAATCCTGTGAAACTATTCCTCCATAAACAGGGGTACATATGAGGGTATGTAATTCATCTAAACTGGTTACTACATTCTTTTAATACCCATCCCGACACTCCATCTGGTCCTGTGGCCTTTCTCACATCTAAAGTTTTGATGATTTCATTAATTTCTTGTATCGTTACTTGAAATTCCACCATTTTTCTATTTTCTTGTACGTCCAGTGGCTTTATAAATTCCATTTCCTTTGTAAAAACTTCCTTGAAGCTCTTATTCAGCATATCTCTTTTGGGTTCTCATGTAACACTTTATCCACCCTTAGCTTTCCTATACTCACTTTGCTTTTTCACTTTACCATTCACATGTCTGTAGAAGAGTTTGGGGTCATGTTTACATCTACTCGTATTATATCTTTTTCAAACTGTGTTCATCTGGCAGGATCTTCACATGCTTGTTTGTAATTATTCCATAGGTTAATTATTTTACTTTTCCTCCACATTTTCCATGAATCCAGTTTCATCCCTCTTGCTGCTTTGCATCTTTTTTTTATTTATTTTTTTTATTTTTTTATTTTTTATTTTTTATTTTATTTTTTTTACCCAACTATTGTTATCTGCCTTTTAGGCACAAACTTCTGTTTGCCTTCTTTGTATAGTTTATGAAATTCATCCCACTTCTCTTGGACCCTTGTAGTCTTATGGAACATATTCCATCTCTCCTTGAAAAAAATTCACGTTGTCAAGACAGGGTGGAATCAAAAGCTTTTCGTCTCATCATCTCCTCTCCTCTAAATGACTGTCTTCAGCCTCTCTCTCACTGCCGCAATGTTGCATCTCTAGCTGTCTTCTACCGCTATTTTCATGCTAACTGCTCTTCTGATCTTGCTAACTGCATGCCTCCCCTCCTCCCGTGGCCTCGCTGCACAAGACTTTCTTCTTTCTCTCACCCCTATTCTGTCCACCTCTCTAATGCAAGAGTTAACCAGTATTCTCAATCATTCATCCCTTTTCTCTGGTAAACTCTGGAACTCCCTGCCTGCTTCTGTATTTTCACCTTCCTATGACTTGAATTCCTTCAAGAGGGAGGTTTCAAGACACTTATCCATCGATTTTTGACTAATTCTTTGACCCTTTTATGGGACTGGCATTTCAGTGGGCATTTTTTTTATTGGATTTTTGTTGCCCTTGGCCAGTGTCCCTCCTACATAAAAAAAAAGTCTAGCTTGCTTAATTTCCCAGCATGGTATTCTTCATTTCTTTTACCCTTTATTTCCTCATTTATAATGAATTCTACTGGTCACTTTTGGCTAACGGACACTCTTTCTGAACATCCTCAACTCCTCCTGGTTGGTTCCTTGATAAATACAGTTTGGTTCTCAAACTTGATTCATTCCTGAATGCCGTGCAAAATCTGAAATGTTTAAAACCGAAACTATTTTCCCCATAGGTATCAGTCTACATTGTGTTAGCAGCTTATGACAGACACCCCCACAGCCAAGATGGCTGCTTCACATCTCCAGCTCACAAATTATTTATCCAGAAAGGATGTGATGAATGAAGTTAGTGACATAGAACTCATAAGATACTGTTTAGACTGATCTAGTGAGGGAAGTCTTACAGAGGGACACAGAGAGGAGCAACCCATTTATTGTCTAAAAGAAGGTGATCATAACACTTAGACATCTTGCTGCTGGGAAAAGCTACTGGAAAAATGCATTTGTGCAGTAGTGATGGCATTGGAGGTCATCGAGAGATCAGGATTACTCCTGAGTGCTGAAACCTATTAGTTTACATTGAGGCTTTTCAACAGGATCAAATTTACCTTATTTCAAAGACTGAATTACTGTATTACACTGTGTGTCTCTCCTCCAAATATATAAAAACAAAATAGGTATTTATAAAAACTATAAATTAGTAATAAATGACAGCTTTTGCTATGTCTTTTAATATTTGAAATCAAGTAACTTTGTTCTAGAACTGAATTATGGTACCACAACCAAAGGAATTATGAGTTCAAAATTTTTTTTGAAAACTGAATTGTTTGAAAAGGGAGGTGTTCAGTAACTGAGGTTCCACTGTAATAGATCTAGTCTCATTGTTTCTTCATCTTTTCCAAATCTTGTAACACCTTTTATCCATTGTGTTAATAAATTATCCATTGCCTCTTGTAATAATTTATTTCCCCAAGATGATTCTATTCCTGCACTGTACCACTTTTCCCAGCACACCACCTTACAGTTAAAGTCTCCCATCATAATCACTTTATTACCACTTAGCATATTCTCTAACCAGTTCTTTGTGTCTCATTTCTTCATACTGTTAATTTTACCAGGCATTTGTGTGTGTGTGTGTGTGTGTGTGTGTGTGTGTGTGTGTGTGTGTTATATTGAGAACATATTAATTTCTCAGTCAGGTTTTTTCCCTTAAAAAATAACAGCTTGATTATGGCTGCATGATGTGTATAGACTGTAAGTGGATAGATAAGGACAATGTCCTTAAACAATGGCAAGAGGTTCTTGATGGATAACTGAGTAATTATGCTGCTGAATTAAGTACATGGTTTTCATACACTCTTACACTGCTCACTCACTATATGATATGGTTATGTTCTGAAAAATACAAATGTAAAGCTAACAATCATGTAGCAAGTCCATTATAACATGGGGTCCTTGGGAACATTCTTGAACACACCAAAAGGTTTTCTGGCTATCATTTCACAGGCAAAACACATATACATGCATTACAAATTTATGTTTTAAAAATTAGATAGAAAGGCATTAAATAATTCATAAATGAGAAGATCCTTAGAAAACTTTACAATTAACAGCTGAGCTAAAGGACAAGGTGGACTTGCTCCTCTGGCTGGTGACCAGGGCTGGCTGGTGAGGGAGGGCTGGCTAAACCTGCAAATTTTAAATTTGAATGCTTCTAACTCAAAAGTTAGTGGATAAAGAAATGCAAAGGCAAGGCCAGGAGTTGAGGGAGGGGGAATGTTTGTGGAGTGTGGTGCTCTGCATGGGTGGCACTAGCACTGAAATGTGATGATCATTTTGCACTTGTGATTGTAAAGTGAAATTTAACCACCATATAAAAAAAAATGTTCCTTCATATGTACAAATCTTTAAGTCAAATTATTATAAAATGAGGCATCATGTAGCACAAGGGCAGTGTACAGTTAAGATTGCTAGATTGTGCATTTTCATTGTGTGTTTCATATAGTGCACAGTACATGCACAAAAAAGAAAAGAAATAAAATATTAGGTGGGTTGAGTCAGTATAGTGTAAGTTGGGGGCAACAAGTTGTGACATATTGGCACTCTGAGTCACAGCCATCCTTCCCCAGATGGGTACTAGTAACTGTCAACACTATCCCTATTTTCCTGTCTTCCTACCACTCTGCCATCTTACCAGCATGCCAGGCTGAAGGTTGCTGCAGGTTGTCAGGCTCATTATCACACTAGGTGAATTTTCTTTGAATCTCTGGCCATGAAATCATGGATTTCAGCATACTTGGGTCTACTACCATGATCTTCCTCTAAAACTTGCCTTGCATTCTCATCATATCTTAGTCTCAACCACTTCAGCAACAACATCTTTTATTATTATTATTTTTTTTATTCTATTTATTTATTTATTTATTTATTTATTTTATTTATTTTTTTTTTTATGTAAGAGGGGCTCTGGCTTAGGTAACCATAAAGGAAGTACAAAATTAAGGCCCATTAAGGTGCCAGTTCCTGTAGAGAACAGTCAAATGGATTATCCAAAGTTGGAGGATGTGTCATGCAACCTCCTTCTTGAAAGAGTTTGTCATACTGAAGCAGACAGGGAGTTTCAGAGTTTACCAGAAAAAAGGCTGGATGATAGAATACTGGTTAACTCTTGGATTAGAGAGGTGGACAGAATAGGATGAGAGAAGTAGAAAGTCTTGTGCAGCAAGGTTGTGGAAGGAGGGGAAAGCATGCAGTAAACAAGATTAGAAGAACAGTTAAATGTTAAAGTTAAATGACTGGAACAATTATAACATCTTGGTAATAATTTGGTATAATTGAAATTCATATCATCTTTCCAAGCCATGATGATATTTCACATGAAGCATGAACTAAAAATTATTTTTATGCTATGAAGAGTTTATTTTCTCTGACGATATATGCTGAAGCACTTCACACAAAGTAGCATTGCATTTAGAACAATATGTTCTTGGCTTAGCTGTACATGGTTTGTTTTGACATTGTTGCTGCTTTTGCCTCTTCTCAATTATATGGTCTTTGCCATCATACTGAACATCAGCAACACTTGTACAAGATGTCAAAGCACTACAGGGTGACTACAAGTGACTATTGTCACTTCCATGCTGCTTAATTTCATATATGGAACACAGATAGTCTAAAACACTCAGCTATGCATTGTTGTCTCTTTGATGTAACATCCTGTAAATGACCCATGAATTCACCACTGCCATATTTATGAATCGCGTGAATAAAGGCCAGTACCATTTCTTTCCTTGAATTGACACAGAATATTTACCTACTAACCAGTTGTTGTGATCAACCCCGTCCATGTATTTGTTATAGATGAAAATTGCATTTGGCTGTGGAACACTTCCCTTTGTCTTTGTATGTTTCAGCCAATGCTGAACTTTTGCAAGAGGCTCTGCTGTATCATAATTAGTTCCAGCTGTCACACATTTGTTATCAAACCACTTTATCATAAGAATTTTCTCATTTGTGTTGAACCTGTAGTCATATACCCCTCTTAGTTTCTTTTTCATAGCACATGAAGACTCCAGGGGACATTGTTTCAAACGATTCTCCTTCAGTGCTCTTGTCACCTGATATCCAAGATTTCTTAGGTGTACTAATAAGTAATAAAATAGTTATCAATAAATAATGAATGAGATTCTGGATCAGCTACGGCTTGTAACATTTGCAGTACTACCTTTGAACCTAATAATAAGTCCTCATTCCCATCATGTTCAGGGTTCTTACCACAATAAAGTCAAAGTTGTAGCAATACCTTGAGGTTCCACAAAGTGCCCATAGTTTGTAGCCAAATCTCACAGTTTTTACCTGAATAAATTGTTTTAAACTATTGTGCCCATTATTTCATCAACAGAGATACTAGGCTGAAATACTCCAAATTTTATGGATGTTTCTTGAAGTAATGTAATAAGATTTCTTACATTGAACCTGTTATCTGATTTATTGCTTTCAGCTTCTGCATTGTCACAAAAGTGGACAGTGCCTTTTATGATCTGAAATCTATTGCAAGACATTGTTTGTTTTTTTTGTTTTTCTTCGCCAAAGACACTTCCAGATCCTCTTCTTTTGACCAATAGTGTCTCTCTGCAGGTAGTTTGTGATATGATGAAAAAAAAGCACTTTAGCTCTTCTACACTAAACACAAAGTCACCTTTGTTTTTGCATGTAGTAGCATAGTGCACTGTTTCTTTTATAATATGATCATAAATATTTGGAGACATTATTGACTCAAACAGTTCCAGAGGGGTGAGATGCTCCATTTCTTCATTTTCTGCAAATTGTCCTCATGAATTCTTCCTCGCTGCTTCACCTTGTAGTATTGTGGTTGTTTGTATCTCCAGTTTGGCTGTGATTCACATAACTTCCTGGAAAATTTCTGTGCCCCAACTGAATTTTTGGATGTAGAGTCTTCTGCTGTGCTGGTTTTACTTTCAACGTGGAGCTCGTGAGGTCCTGGCACGTCTTGCACTATTACTTCTCCAGTAAGATCATGATGTGCTTCATCTTCATCTGTCAGATCATCAACATCAGGAGGAATGATAACCACATCAGCTTGATCAATATTTTCGTCATCCTTTTCCTGCAAATGTTGTAGTATTTCTTCCAATGTGAGCCCATTCTCCTTTTTTCTTTCCATCTGAAAAGAGAAACTGTTGTATAGTACACACACACACACACACACACACACACACACACACACACACACACACACACACACACACACACACACACACACACACACACACACACACACACACACACACACACACACACACACACACAGTTTTTCCCCACCCCTTATGTACATTTTCAGTTTGTTAACTGCCTAAATAACCGTTTATTATTATTATTATTACACACACACACACACACACACACACACACACACACACACACACACACACACACACACACATGCACAGTCAGGCATATGGAGATATACACATAAGATAGATTATTGCATTTTATATATATATATATATATATATATATATATATATATATATATATATATATATATATATATATATATATATATATATATATATATATACACATATATATACACTGCTAATTTTGCTTACCCTGAAGTTGTATGTCTTTCAGCGAGTGATCACAGTGAGAACTTGAAGGAAACTGAGGTGTTTAGGTGCTTGTAAGCAATGTAGTACTTGGCGTCCATCGACGAGATGGAGCAAATTTTAACACTAGCCCTGTGTCCTCATCTGAGGACACTAATTTTAACTTGTGTTCTTAACATATAGTTTTACTTATAATTATACTTAGGTACCATAGAATAAGTAAATGAGATTTAAACATTACATACATGTTGAATTATAGCCTAAACACTTTATAAATGATTAAAAAAAGGAGATGAAATGACTATTATTGCATGCCATTTTCCCATGAGTTTGGTTCCTTATGAGAAATGTATTAACCAATTCCAAAGCATGAAATATATTTCTAATATTAGAATACAGCTTGAACAATGATATGAAAACATAAAATGGAGTAAACGACAAACAGGGAAGGTGTCAAAAAATATTGAATAGGCTGCCCTCAAATAACAACATAAGAAAATAAGAAATAAGGGAAGCTGCAAGAAGTGACCAGGCTTACAGGTGGCAGTCCCTGTATGAAATATACCTACCTATTTCCACCTATCATTCTTAAACCTGTCTAATCTTCTCTTAAAGCTCCCTAATGTCTTAGCACTAACAACATGATTACTGAGTCTGTTCCACTCATCCATCACTTTATTTGAGAACCAATTTCTTCCTATCTCTTTCTTAAACCTAAGTTTTTCAAGTTTGGACGTGTTATTTCTTGTTCTATCCTGGTTGCTGATCCTAAGAATTTTGCTTACATCCCCCTTGTTATAACCCTTATACCACTTAAAGACTTCTACCAGGTCCCCTCTTAACCTACGTCTCTCTAAAGAATGTAAATTTAACAGCTTCAAATAAGGACAGTGAGAAGAAATGGGTTAATAGACTTAAAAAAAAAAACAGTGACTGTCAACCAGGAGCAATAGAATGATTAGAAAGGAAATGAGTTGAAGTTATAAATAGAAGGATAGAAGTCTTAAGAGGGTAGTTTGAAAATTAGAGCTTTGTACAAAGCTCAGGATGTGCCCCCACTTTGGAAATTAAATAGTCAAAAAAAATTTCATTGGTAGAAGAATTTAGTATAAGAGTGACACTGAAGTAGAAGCTTGGTGGTAGAAAATTCAGAACATTCAAAAGTGTGGGCACAAGAGCAAGTTAAGTTAGGTCATTGTGCATATAGACGCGACATCCAGCTTTGGATTGAAAGTGAAAATAAAGAAGGAGGAGGAAACAGAGGTGTTACTATCAGTTACCTGTCACCTGTGTTTTGGTGAAGAAAAGATGAGATTTAGTAGAGGAGAGGTGACATTCCACTGATTGAATTAGATGTTATGCAGGGACTGTAGCAGAAGTTAAAGAAGAAAAAGCTGAGGGATTGTTAAGACACTTAGGGTTAGTACCAGGAAAGTGGTCTGAGTTAGGAACAATTTTGGTCCCCATCCCAAATGGGGACTCTGATGGTGTTGGAGTTGCCATTTTGAAAATTTTGAGTTTTGAGGAAAAGATGTGTATGTTTCAGGTGCATGTAATGTTGTGTGAAGGAAGAGAGTTGGCAGGCTGTGACTGCCCCTTGTGATTGTGAGACACAAGAAAAATGTTCAGGGAGTTTAAAGACAAGTTTACAGGACTGCCTGGTCCGTCCAATGCTTGTGACCTCCCTGGGTGTAATTGCAGTTTTGGCAGGTGTCTGCTGCCTCCTTTCATGACTATCTCTTTCTTCATCCAGTTTTCACTCAGAGTGTTGTTGCGTGTTGTTGCTGTGGTGTTAGTAACACTCAATTTACTGAAGCAATGAAAAAAGAAAACATGTAAAGGTGAAAATGGCTTGTGAGAAGAGAGAAAAAAAGCACAGTAAAATGCTGTAGCTGTTGCAGGAGTGGTGTCTTGAAGAGTTAAGAAGGCCATAGGCAGTGGATGACAGTCAGCCAATTTTATGAAATATTGATCCTTGTACAGAACAACAATAGCTGGGAAAGAGGCAAGGCTGCTGTGGAATCTAGTGTAGGATGATTTGTTTATGTTGCTACTGATGATTAATTGTTTATATTTGTTGTAGATGTTGAGAGATTTTTAATTAAAATTGTGATAGTTTAGTGTAATCTACTGTATCATATATAATCTATAGTACAGTGATTTTTTGGTGGTATTGTGTAATCTACTGTATCATATATAATCTATAGTACAGTGATTTTTTGGTGGTATTGTTGGAGGAAACATTGGACTCCTGACTCAGTTGACATTTTATATATTTCCCATAGGATGTAATGTTTTCATTACATGTTTTCTCATAGCGTCTTGGGATGCTTTGTGCACATTATAGCAATCTTGGCTCTACATGATTTTTGCCTCTCATTAATCTGCATCAGCACTGCATCCAATCATAAACCAGAAGCATAATAATTGGTACTGAATTGTCTTGAAAAGCAAGTACAAATGAATTTGGTAGTGTTGATTTCAGTTCATTAAAATTTGCTCATGAACAGTACTCAAGTGAAATGAAACATCCTTTTTTAGGTAGTGATGCAGTTGCTGCAGAAATTCTTGACAAAGGGATGGTAATACCTACAAAACCAATGAGAAATCTGACATTTTTCTGGGTTTAGCTGAGGAAACTTCTAAACCATCATAATCTTTTCATCCATTGTGTAGATATTTTTACCAGAATTTATTCTGGTTTTCAGAAATTCACAATTTAGAGAGCTATACTTTTAGTTCAGCTTCCAGTAGTTTTTGAAATAGTGTTAATTTCTCAAGATGGGACTCATGGTCCTTGTCAGTAATTATTGTATCAGTATATGCAAGCATGGTTTTTCCAAGTAAACCCATAAAGATATTGTTAATTGCTCTGGAATGTTCATGGCAGATTTTAATCCAAGCAGCATATGTAACCATTCATAATGGTAATTTGGCATGCTAAATACCATGATTTACTGCGATGGAAACCTGCCCATAGCCTGACAGCAAATCCAGGCTGGAAAAAATTTTGTCACCCTGCCCCAAAGAAATAACTTTGTTAGAGAAAGCAGGCAGTGGATAGTGATCATCCACAGTGATGTCACTGACACATAAATAAGTGACCGGCCTCAGAGACTTATCTTTCTTAGGAACTAAAAAGATTGGTAAATTCCAAGTGGAGCATAATTCATGTATTACTCCTTGTTCATTCATATGTTAAACCCTCTGATTATGGAGTAGGTGATAAGCTAGAATGTACACCAGCTATGTTTGGTTTTAACCAATCTGATGTGGTGTTCTGGTTGATTGGTCATACCAAAGAGTGCCCCAGGAATGCCAGAATATTGGAGTACTTGGTATAAATCTAAGAGTGCAGGTCTTATTTTGGGATAGTCCATGATGTTGACAAGTGCCTGCCACAGCTTAGTGTCAACAGAAGACTGAGTAGCTGTTATATCCCAGGTTCTTTCTATTGATTTTTTTCTGCAACTTTCTTGATATTTTTATTATATAGGAAGAAGAAAGATACAAAATGATTGTTACATTGCTGTATTTCCTTTAGTAAGCTTAAAATAAACCATCTTCAGAAGAGGACACTGGGACAACATAGTGTAATCTTCTAATATTAAGCTATCATCAGTTGAGGATGCTGGAGTATGCTAAACATACCTTCATGAATGAATAGCTACATAAAACTGAAATTGGTTGTGCTGAAAGTACATAAAATGCATTGTCCAGTGATAAGCAAACAAAAAATAGCTTGTTTCAGCACATGTACTTTATATGATACTGAGTAAAACGTTCTAAAACATTGCAGTTGACACAATAAGCTTTTTTATTTATTTATTTTACTTATTTTTTTCTACATGGTTTCCATTGGTAACGTCTTTGCTATTTGCAATATTGTGGGCCTTTTTTTCATACTGAACAGCTGCTATGTGTGTTAGTGGACCAGGGATGTTGATTTTCCTTCCAAATTTCCCACCTGTATCATCAATCTACATCACTAAACTTCAGATATGGCACACTTGCTATTCTTCTGAAGCTTACTAAATCAAGCTGTTCTTTTCTGTCATGTACAAATTTGTGAATAATCCAAGTGTCTACAAGTATCATATCTAACAAATGAATGACAAGGGGCCAGTATCACATCTTTCCTTGCAGGGATGTTGCATATTTTCCAGGAAACCAGCCCCAGTGATCTACATACATTCCCATACAGGCATTGTAATTGCTCAGGACACTTCAGTTGGGGAAGATTACTTTTTACCTAAACATCAGTTTTCCACCTCTTTATCTTTTTCACAGGTTCAATATTATTATATGTAGTTTGTTCCAACACACACACACTCACTCACATCATTGACATTGCTGATGCCCTGAGGGTGAGGTATCCTGCCACCAAGTTGGTCATCTGTGGGGACTTTAACAGATTAGATATCAGCGATATCCTACACCAGCTACACCTCACCCAGGTCGTGGGCTTCCCCACCCACCAGCAAGCCATCCTCGACCTTATACTGACAGACCTGGGCCAGCAGTACTCGCCCCCAAGCCGCTGCCTCCCATGGGACGGAGCACCCACCTCTCCATACTGTGGACGCCCACACCCACCACCTCAACCCCCCAATCAGCTGTCACCAGGACCTACCATCCCATGCCTGACTCAGCCATGAGGGAGTTTGGGCAGTGGGTGACACAACACGCGTGGACCAAGGTGCTGGATGTCCACTCAAAATGGCACAATTATGTCGCCACCACCACAGAAGCTTTCCATCGCTACTTCCCAGGCAAGAGCGTCACAGTGCACCCGTCTGATGCCCCCTGGATGACACCCTGCATTAAAAGACTCATGCGTCAGTGGACCTGGGCATTCCACTCCTGCCCGGTCCTATACAGGAAATTAAGAAACAGAGTGATCAGGGAGATTAAGGCTGCCAAGGCAAGCTATTACCCAGACAAGATACACCACCTCAAGCTGGTCAACAACAGACAGTGGTATGCTAAGATCAAAGCTTTGTGTGGCCTACAAAAGCACACTTCATCCCTCCCTTGCACCTCACACCTTCCTGCTAATCTCGTGGCTCAGGAGATGAATGATCACTTTGCTTCTATCTGTCAGACCTTTCCTCCCTTCCACACAACTCCACTTCCTGCCTATCTTCCCGCTTCCTCCCCTCCCCTCATTGTCCAGGCGATGGATGTTTTTAAGAGAATACTCAAATTCAAACCAAGATCCACCACACCCACTGACCTTCCTTTAAAAATTTACAAGGAGTTTGCTGTAGAGCTAGCAACACCATTATGCTCCATAATAAACGCCTCTCTCTCCCAACACTTGCCCCGCAGACTGGAAGACATTTTATGTCACCCCCATTCCCAAAACTTCCAGTCCACAGTCACTCAATGACCTCAGTCTTCTTAGTGACCTCTATCACCCCCATCCCTAGCCTTATTTGTGAAGATTTTGTGTATGACTGGGCCTACACCAAAATTTGTAATACCGTGGATATCAGACAGTTTGGAAATATTAAAGCCACCTCCACCTCCCATTACATGACCAGCTTCCTTGAATTCATCCTCAGCCAATTGGACAAGCGAAACACCTCTTTAGCTGTTGCTTTTGTGGACTTTGGTAGCGTGGCTAGCCGACTTCCTCACAGGGAGGTGTCAGGCTGTTTGCTATCAGGGCTCTGTCTCTAATTTCCAACAGTTGACATGTGGGGTCCCCCAGGGGACCAAGATGGGTCTACTTTGCTTCCCCCTCCTCATTAACGACACCCTTACTGACACCCCCCATTGCTGGAAGTATGTGGATGACTGCACCGTAGGCATCCCAGTTTCCACCAAGAACCCGGACTACTCGCCACTGCAAGCAATTCTGGAGCGACTGCAGACGTGGATGGAGGAGAGCAGGATGACCATCAATTACAGCAAAACTGTGGTGATGCATTTCTGAACCTCCTCTGTACCAGTGCCCTCTCCCCAGCTCACAGTGGGCCCTCATCCCCTCCAGGTGATCCGATGTGCCAAGCTTCTCATAGTCATGGTGGACAACCAGCTGACCTGGAAGCAGCATGTTGCCAGCACTGTAAGATCCGCTACCTACAGGCTGTACATGCTGCGCAGACTCAGGTTGCTGGGGACGCCGACAGACGAGTTTAGGGGGGTGTACCTCACCTTCATCCTCCCCAAACTCATGTATGCCTCCTTAACGTGGTCCTCCTCCCTCACACACATTCAACAGCTACAGCTGGAGAGTGTGCAGAAAAGGGTGTGCAGGGTCATCCTTGGCCCTGCCTACACCACCTTTGATGAAGCCCTGTCCACCCTGAGTGTCCAGACTATCCACCAGGCACCGAGAGGCTCTGGAAAAGTTTGCAAGGGGACTGCTGCATCATCCACATCTCAGATACATGCTGCTGCCTGACGCACCTCATCCGGTCCGTGTCACTAGACACCACAACAAGATAACGCTCCTAAAGGTGCTGCACATGGACTGGTACAGACTCAGCGCGATTCCCACCACGGTGCGAGCCATCAATCAATTGTATTTCCCTTCTAGATTAGACTTAGCTTTAGGATAAATGTTAAGTATTTCCCCACCCCCTCTGTACATTTTCAGTTTGTTAGCTGCCTGAAGAATAAACTTTATTATTATTATTGTTATTATTATTATTATTATTATTATTATTATTATTATTATTATTATTATTATTATTATTATTATTATTATTATTATTATTATTACACACACACACACACACACACACACACACACACACACACACACACACACACACACACACACACACACACACACACACACACTTGTCTGACCATTTGACAAAAAGGATTTCTTCATCACATAGTGTGAGACATGAAGTCATAGGTGACCCATTTCTTTTTCATTATGTTTGTTGATGTTGGGGTATATCTGTTGAGTCTTGTTTTCCCTGATTGTACCTGTAGCTTGATAGCCAAGATACTTAAGGTGAGCCTGTAAACTGCACTTTGTGAAAAGTTATTGAAGAACATAGAATGAGGATGTGTATATTTTACATCCTCTAACATCTTCAAGATAACTTTTTTTCCAAGTAAGATAGCTTCATTTCCTTCATCAGTAGAACTCCAACCATACTACAAAACAAAATTACAACAGTTGCCTGAAACTCCACACAGACCACATAGTTTGTAACCAAACTGGATTTGTTTATCCCTTATGAACTGTTTTAGAGTGTTATGGCCTAAATATTTCACAACCAATTTGTGTACTGATAAGCATTCTCAAAATATTCAGAATTGCTGAAATACCTTTTGACAAGAGAAATGTGTCCTAATTTTGAACTCCTTGTCATGTTTGCTTTTCATGGTTTCTTCATTACCTATCACACAAGTGTATCATACTCTTAGAAGCTGATAAAGATTTCTTGATATTGCTTTTTGAATGATTGGGACTTCAAGATCTCCCTCACTTGACCAATAACCCCACTCAGAAGGCACTTTGTGATATCGTGAGAATGAAAAAAATTCCAATAAATGTTTTCAGTTCTTCAACACTAAACATAAAATTACCTATTTTTACATGTAACTTAATTGTGAACTGTCTGACAACGTGCTCATTGATGCGGGGAAACATCAACTCCTCAAACAGTGCAAGTGGTGATAGTGTTTCTAGGTTTTCTTTCAATCTTTGTGAGAATTCACTGTGATGGTAAGATCATTCTTTGACCTTGGTGTACTGCAGATCTTTGCATTCCCAATTGGGATCAGAGATATCTGTGACAATCTAATCAGAAATTATGCATCAGTGGGTGCTGCAGGCTATATAGTTGTTAGCCAGTTGGGATGTGTAAGAACACATCTTATGTATAATATCTCAGTGTCCCCATTTGAGGACACCCATTTTCAAACATGGCTGAGTTCTTGTATACTGAATAAAATGAATTCAGTAATGATGCATGTGGTAGAACATCATCTTCACAACATGTAATGGAATTAAGATTGATTATTTGGGATTTGTAACATATAACATATGTGTTTATTAGAATGTAAACATTTTTGGAACATGATTTTTAACTAACTTTAGGTATCAAGAAAGTGGTTACAAACAAAACTAAAACTTAATTTTTTGTAATATATTTTGAAAACACACTGAAATATAACATTTCCTCTCTCTTTGTCAGTGCTTGCACTACAGTTAAAGTCCTGTCTTTTGGCATCTATGGGACTGAACAGGTGCTGAAACAATGAATATGCCAAAAGATCAAGTGTAAATTTCATCAGCTTTATTGGCAAAGAATAAATGAGAAGATAGGCTACTATTTATTTATTTGCAGAAAACACAGATTAATATCTTCAGGGCATATTTATATAAAAAAAATTGCAAAGTTTTCATGGGATATTTCTTAAAAAAGAAAAAAAAAAAGATATATATATATATATATATATATATATATATATATATATATATATATATATATATATATATATATATATATATATATATATATATATATATATATATATATATATATATATATATATATATATATATATATATATATATATATATATATATATATATATATATATATATATATATATATATATATATATATATATATATATATATATATATATACATACATACAGATTTATTCTAGTGTCCTCCCACAAAAGCTCATCTTCCTCACTCTCCTCCTCTTTCATCTCCAAAAGCAACAGGATTTGTCACACTTAAAATTATCAGCTGGTTAGTTTGCTCCTCAACCACTGGTGGATTTTCATTCACAAAGACAGAGTGGGAAGAAACATGTAAGTGTAAACACATCAGACTTGTTTTCATGTTCTTATATTTTTGCTCAGTGCCTGTTATGCTTTGGATTGCTAATATTCCTTTCCTCTCCTTCTCAGTCTAGTACTTTATTCATATATTCCAAGTTTATACCAAAAATATTCTCAGATCAGATAACTTTCAGAATGGGACTATTTTGCAAAAGAGATGAAACATCAAGTTTTCCTAGACATTGGGTGCTGAAAGACATAACTTTTACTGTAAAAGAATAAAGAAATGACACAGGTGTCCACAAAAGAGGGCAATGCTATAAAATGGGTAACTGCGCTGTTTTCCCTTCTAATTGGCGCCTGAGATAGGTGAGATTTGGGATGCCAATTAGATCCTCTTTTTTGTGGATAGAACAGTCATACACTTTGCAGAACTCTACCCATCTAGTTATGTCTCTGTGAAGTGTGGATAAGCTTAAATTTAGTAATTTGAAACCTATGTCTTTGTTTTCTTATTAAAGTTTTTTTTTGAGTAATGTCTAATCTAGCAAGGATTTCACTTACTTTTTCATATCTAATGTCCTCCACCATTTGCTCTTCCAAATTAGCCTGGACTAATAGGGAGGTGCACCATATTTCCTCTACCACCATAACCACTGCACTATTGCCAAGTTGCACCACTGAGTTGGGCGAATGCACTCACTGCTGCCTGACACAGCAAACTTATCATGCATGCAAGGGCTGTGAATGACCTGTGGTGTTGGAAATATGTTGGCTATGTAAGTATGACCAAAAAAAAGGCCATCTTCTGGTATAAGGCTTAATTCCCCATTTGGGATGGGCTGAACTCATACTCGGCACCACTTATGCACCTCACTAACATGGTATGGGAGCTTTAGGTTTGGCCTTGGCTATGCTGTGGTGGACTTTAGTAACACACAACAAAGGGCTGAAAGGCACATGAGGGCTAGCAGTAAATAATTGATTATCAGGTGGTTCAGGTTCACAAGCTCTGATCTGGTTCAAAGGGGCAACACGGGTTTACTTCATACTCGTGAAATTATGACAAGTCCCAGGTTATGAAAAAGATGATTGTATGTTGGATAGGGTTGGCCTGCACTGGTACTAAGTGACTTAAGTGTGTACTCAGGCCTATAGGACAGCTTAGGTTGCTTGGTAACACACGAAGTCCTCACTATTCAAGGTAAATCCCCATTCTTTTATAACCAGGGGCTCCACATAATATTCAGGACCACAGTATAAAGTAAGCCCATATTGGTTTATGTATATTCTTTTTAAACTCTTTAGTTTAAATTGTAATAATTAGTTGCCTATCACAGACTTAATGCAATGTTTTGTTGGAGATAGATTTCTGACAGACCTCCTGTTGTAATATCTGATGAAGCCTGTCTGGTGAAAGTTAAAGGAAAATGCTTTTGTTTATCTTTTATTGTACATATATATATATATATATATATATATATATATATATATATATATATATATATATATATATATATATATTATATTATTTATTTATTTATTTATTTTTTTTTTCAGTAGATACTGTATATAAAATACTTAATAGTCATATTATCAGGTATACTTAAGCCTTAGACAATGGATGGTGACTTCACTGCCACAATGGATGGCTAAATAAAAAATATAACGTAAATTTAAGTTGTTTCCTTAACCCCTGAGTGACGGGTGATGCAGTGGTATGTGTCTCAGGGCTCCGATGGGTAATGCATATGTATATATATATATATATATATATATATATATATATATATATATATATATATATATATATACATATATATATATATACCTATATATACCTATATATACCTATATATACCACTTTTTCATGACTTTCTGTCTGGTAGTCCTTACAAAGCAAGAATCGTGGAAGATGATCTGCCCGTGTCTTGATGCCTAGGGCAAACACATACCAATTTCATCCACTCCCAGTAAGGTCTGTTAGACAAGGAATCACATTTATGGAATTTTTGGGCACAGTGGAAGAACATTCTTTTCAAGATGTGGGGAGAGGATGAGGGGCAGATGGGGTATCAGAAGGTAGGAGCTGTGGGCTCATGAGCTGTAGCCAGTGCTGTATCCACCCACCACCCTTGCAGAGTGGCTGATATATTTTTGTTCAACCTTTACTGCTGTCTGAAGTCATCATTAGAAAGGAGAAGCAAAGGCACTTCTTACCCTATAAGATTCATTACTCTAGGATCTGTATTAAAGGAAATATAACCCTAAGCATAAGAGTGATTTTTCTCCTAAAAACCCTTGTTATGAGAAGAGGTTGCCATGCCAAATGCCAATTACTTAGTGGGTGGGATCTAATTTCTATATCAAAGTGGTAATGCTGCCATTGTAAAGCTCATAAGAAAATAGAATGAGTTGTAATGCATGAAATATTCACAGGGGAAGTCTTGAGCAATGATGTAAGGAACATTCTTCGTTCTTCAGGTTTATTTTTGTAGTGAAAGATGCATGATATTATTTTTAATGTGGATCTTTTATGTAATCACCTTATAGATAAATTTTTTTGTGAATCTTATGACTTATAGTGTGTGTCTTGTGACTTAGTGTGTGAATTTCTTTGAGAAGAAAACTGCATACTCTGTGAGGTGTTTTAAGACATGCAGAGAGGCTCTAACTGCTTTGTAGTGGAAGAGGTAATGAAAGAAATCTAAGAAAATTATGAAGTATACGAGACTTACCTCCGGTTAGTTGAAGTATGCTTGGAATTTTATGAGTCAAATCACCTCTGCTGTAGTGGAGATTTCACATGAGATATCGCTGCCGCGCTCGAGCTGTCAGACTTTGTAGCCACGAACACCCACATGACACAAACTAATAAAAACCGATCATAAATGCAAGCCACGTACTCCAAAATCAAAATATAAAAGGGCTGGAAGTGAAGGGCATGTGAAATCTCCACTACAGCAGAGGTGATTTGACTCAAAATTCCAAGCATACTTCAGCTGGCCAGAGGTAAGTCTTGTATACTTCATAATTTTATCTCATCAAATCACCCTCTGCTATGTGGAGCATTTCACATGAGGCTTTGAAGCCATGTGGGTGTCATGCCCGTACAAACTGACCTTGCATAAAAACTTTAATAAGGGTCATAAGACAATGATTTCACAACTGTAATCTTCATTGTACATATAGGTGCATTAATTACATAATATACAATTCAAAACCGACCTTGCATAAAAACTGTAATAAGGGGTCATAAGACAATTCCCTTTAGAACTTAAACCTTTCCCCCAATGTGCATGTGCATGATAATCAGAAGTTAGATTTATTCATATATGCATAACCCTGCATAATGACACCAACCTCCTCTCCATATCCAAACTGCATCCTAACCATTTAACATTCCAAATGAAGAAAGAAACAGGACCTTAAGAAAGTAACAGTACCTACACTAGGACTGCCTCCTGAAATGGGTCTACTTCTGGAACAATGTGCTTGTCATAAAATTTAGCAAAAGTACTCTCCTGTGTCCACCCTGCTTTAGACATAATACAAGTGATAGGCACTGAAATAGCCTTGGTTTTTTATGCTGCTGCTGTCCTAACACTCCCCGCTGTAAATTTGGTTATGTCCACTCCTGACCTACTGAGCATTGCCTTAATTCACCGGGCAATGGTGTCCTTAGTGACAGACATGTGTGGCTTAATGTAGCTGAGGAGTAATCTATCATCACCTTGGGAAAGGCCTTGTCTGAGTTCCTCTGTTCTCGCTAGGTAATGCTGTAATGTTACACATATACATAAACCAGTGTCCCTGGAGTAAGCTTGGAACTTCACCATACGCACATTAAACTTCAGCCTGCACTGCTTAACATTACCCCATATCTGAGCGGAAATAGAATCGTGCTCCATGTGAATGCCACTTGTAACCAAAAGATGTAGGGTTTGAACTCTTGCAGCTTGAGTCAGTGCCATTAACATAATGAGTTTAAATGGGTACATAGATCTCAATTCCCTTAGAACTGGCTGAACGTCCCATGTTTCCGTGTATCTAGGTAAGGGTGGTCTCAGATTAAATACCCCTTTCATGAACCTGTTGACCAATGGGTGATTACCAGCCCTGCAGCCATTCACCACAACGCCTAGAGACGAGAGAGCACTTCTTGCCGTGTTGACAGTTTCATAACCCACATTCCTGTTGAAAGTCTCAGACAAAAAATTTATAATGTTGAGGCAGTAGGATTAAAGGGAGTAACATTACATCTATCACAAAATTGTGTCCATCTCTTAAGGTGCGGTCGGTATTGTTTCTCCGTACCTGGCTTCCGAGAGGCCAGGATGATGTCCGCACCTGCCTCAGAAATTCCTTGGTCTTGCAAGTGCTCCCTGATAGTAGGCACACCATCAGCTGTGTGTGGTGCATGATCGGATGCTCCTCCCCTGAAGCTGGGTGTACTAGCACCTGTCTTCTGCGTGATGAGGTGAGGGTGATTGATCAACATCCTGAGCATTGTGTCCATCCATGGTTGTGATAACCACAGGTGAACAACTATCCACACTCTCGCCCCTTCTGCTTTTACCTTCTGAAGGCACCTAGCAATTAAAGAAAATGGTGGAAAGATGTAAGAGAGCTTGAATCTTGCCCAATTTAAGGAAAACTCATCTAAATGTGTTGCCTCTGGATCTGGTTTCTAGGAGCAATAGTAAGGTCATTGCTTATTAAGCCTTAAAGCAAACAAGTCAATAACTGGTGTACCAAAATCCTCACACAACTGGTGGAAAATATGTACATTAAGTTTCCATTCATGCCTGTCATTAACTAATCAAGACGCCATGTCTACCAGTGTTTTAACCTTGCCTGGGATGTGGGAACACGTAACCCAAGCGTTGTGAGTGAAGCACCAATCCCAGATTTTTGTGGCAATCTCATTGCAAATTATAGACTTTGTACCACCCATTTCATTTACATAAGTCTCTGCAGTGGTGTTATCACAATGTATTTTAATGTGTTTTCCTTTAAGTACTGGTGTAAACACTTGCAACACCAGTAAAATAGCTTTAAGCTCCAAAGCATTAATGTGCACTAACTTTTCTGTCAAGGACCAATTACCGGAAATAGACTGACAGTTAACGTGCCCCCCCCCCCCCACCAACCTGTGTTGGAAGCATCAGTGTAGATGTCAATGTCAGTGCCAGCTCTCAAAATTTTCCTTTCCTGTGTAGAGACGTTATCGATCCACCATTGAAGGTCTGTTTTCATTCCTTCTGTAATTGTCATATAACTGTCAAAGTTACTTTGTGCAACCTGCAAAGCTGCAATTTTTCTTGCTTCTAATTGTCTGTAATGTAGCTTACCCAGCTCCACTGCTGGAATGGTCACCACCAAGAGACCAATAACCCGGGCTACCTCTGATCCGGTCTCTACTTTTTATTCCTAAGTTTCTCACAGGCTTGAATGACTTTCAGAATCCTGCATTCAGGTAAAGAAATGGTCATATTAGTAGTGTGAATAGTGTTCCCTAAGTATTCAGTGGACTGTGTGGGCTTCAACACTGACTTTTCTACATTAATGCAAAAACCTAGTCTCTGTAGTAAGTCAATAGTATCATTTACACAATCAAGACAGCCTTTCTTAGACTTATTACAAATCAAAGTATCATCTATAAAACTGGTAATTGAGTAGCCCTTTCCTCTCAGTGAGACAAAAACTGGTTTCATCAACTTGGTGAAAATTCTAGGACCTTTGGAAATACCATTTGGTACACAAGTGAACTGGTAAATGTTGTCCTCCCATTTAAAACATAAAAATCTTTGTTGTTCTTCTGCAACCTTCGCCATGTAATAAACATGTCTAAGGTCCACTGAGGCTAGGTAGTCACCTGTATTGACCAGTCTAATAGCTTGCTCAAAGTTCTCCATCTTAAAGTGTTTATATGGTATGTGTTTGTTAAGTTCTTTTAAGTTGAGCACCATCCCATACCCACCATCCTTTTTTGGTCTCTAGAATATGGAGGAAATAATTTGCTTCTTCCTCCTCTATGTAAGAACAATGACTCCGAGCTCCAAAAGTTTCCTGATCTCATCCTTAACAATGGCTTGTTCTTCTAAATTAAACTTATACGTTAACTCACATAAAAATAAATGCCCAATATCATAAACATTTATGTCCAGGTGGCAGTGCTGCAACATGTCCAAAATCACTGAGTCTTTGGTAAGTTTCTGCCTCTCATGTAAAAAGTAGTGCAGCCTGCCTGTTACAGGGGTGTTACTAACCTCACTTATTGTCGGGGCCTTTGGTGATCCCAACCCTTAACATTTTGTGGGTCCAGGTCCTGGCGTGGCAAGGGCTGCCTCTAGCCACCCTGGAAGTCCCACCTCTGCAGATCGTAGGGCTGGAACCTCGCTGTGTAGCTCCTAAACTTGGTTTTGTCCCAGAAGCTTCTATACCTGCCACTGGTGGATTTCATTGGGAGGAGAGGTTTCTTGGTTGAAAACTTGTTTTCAGCTTTTCCATTTCC
This sequence comes from Scylla paramamosain, assembly GCF_035594125.1. Classification (NCBI taxonomy): domain Eukaryota; kingdom Metazoa; phylum Arthropoda; class Malacostraca; order Decapoda; family Portunidae; genus Scylla; species Scylla paramamosain. The sequence goes on along the minus strand of NC_087159.1, from coordinate 23,749,440 downwards.
TCAATCTGCTTGGCTGACTGAGAAACATCGTCACCAAACAAAAAACGTGACATAGGCACTTTATCAGAACACAAATGTGAGTATTTGTGGTTGATCTCATACTTCATGATGAAGCGCCTTGCCAAGTTGGTCCTGTGATTAGCATGACCAAGCAGCATTAAAGCACCGTCAATCCTGCCCACTTCCTCCGCAACCATTGGGTTACCAACATCCTGTGCCACCTTATCCAGAGCTAAGAAGAGTGATTTAGTGATGATAGTACATGCAGAAATAATGTCTGCACTTACTTCCTTTAAGCAGGAGTCTACTTTCCTTGCATCAGTCTTCAAAGCTCCTAAGATCTGTGGGTTGCACTCCACTGATGCCAGTGTAGGAGAATTGTTGGGACACCTGGTGACTAAGTCCTCTGAAATTGCCTTGTACTCCTCCTGCAAACCTTTATAAAAAAAAAGAAGTTAACCATTGCAGCCACCTGTGGGTCAATGTCTTCCGAGACACAGTCAGGGGGACCCAAAGCCTTAGCAGCCTGCAGCAAGACACTGCCCCCAGGAGTACACTCTCGTATTTCTTCATCCTCACTGCTGGAGTCCACAAAGCCTGAAAATGTAGCAGCAGGTGAAACCAGTGGCTGAATCCCTGAAGTACCCGCCTGGAAATTTACTTGATGCTGTGGGGCAGGGGCCCCTTTAGCCCTGTTTTGCGACTTCACCTTTCAATTGTGCCAGTTCTTCCAACACCACTTGCCAGGAAGGTTCAGGTAGTGTCTTCTGACTAGAGGATGCTTGGGGCCCAGCTTGCACCAAGCGCCAAGGTGGTTTGTTTACAACATGGCGGCGCCCATGACCCACATGCCACCTCCCCTGCCTCGCTGGGGATTCACTGGAACTACCACTACAAACACAAGAATTTGTCCTCACTCCATCCCATGAAGATCTGCTGGTACTCCTCCTGCTGGTGCCATAACAGGAACCCTCAGGTGGAAGGGCAGTGCGGTCCTCCAAGTCAGACATGACTGCCGACCTGCACCAAACAAGCCGTAAGCCTGTATAAGCCCATAAATTTTAACAAATTTGGCAAATTGGCAGGCCCATCCCATACCAATGCCCTATGGCAGGCCCAACCCATACCATAGATACAACCTGAGTAAAGGGCAATATACCTGTGTGACAATTGCCTTAGCTGGTAAAATCGCCGCTGAAACCACGATGTAGGACGACGTCTGATCAGCTTGAGAACGTTCCAGCAACTGACGGCTCGAGCGCGGCAGCAATATCTCATGTAAAACGCTCCATATAGCAGAGGGTGATTTGACGAGATAAAATTGATAATGCATGAGAGAAGTAAGATTGCTAGTCACAGGGTCCCTGTTTGATGCAGGAGGTTTACATATGAGTTGAAAGAGCATGCAAGAAGGAAATGAATAGTTAACCTCATGACTATTTTTGTTTGCTCAGGATGAATGTTTGCAGTCCTGTTCACTGTTCACCCTTGTGTTATTCACCTACTGGTATGCAATGATGCTATCTTTGTGCTTTTTGTGCATTAGGCCTTCAGATTCTCAAAAGGATGGTTAGTTTCCTCCGTGGTATCAGCACATGTGCCAACATAGTTGCTGTCAGGTACTCAAATATTGCCTACTTTTGACAAACTTTTTCATTTTTTCAATCACCAATCATAAGATAAACTGCATTTGATGAACTATGTTGACAAATATCAGCAATTTCTGCAAAAAATTACCTAAATTGGCATGATCTGGCAGCCCTGCCGATTGTCACAACTTGTTAGCATGAGGCTCATTTGCAATCTTGCCACTTGTAGCCAAGCTTTGTTGCTGTGTGGTTAACTGTTTGTTTCCTCTTTAAATAATCATGTCATCTTAAGCAATTATCAAATTTTTATTTAACCCTTAAAGGACCAGCAGCAGTGGTAATTTTCATCTCATTTGGACTGGCCCTCCAGCACTTAACATCAAATATAGCTGGTATTCACACACATCTTAAACTTAGCCTGCAATGGAAGAGCAGATGAAATAGACTTTGTACTCAATATCAGGTCTTCTTCTTTCTAATGATGCCATCCAGATGTTTCTAGGTGTAGTGGTTATGGAGAGACAATGAGTTCAAGAGGAGAGAGTTTTGGAGGGAGTAAGTCACTTACCTGACATGAGTTCATTTTGCCTGATTGGATATGGCTAATGCCTAATGAAAATGGATGTTAAAGGCTCTCGTTATGCATGGAAAGCAATTTTATTGAGTTCCACCCTATTGCACTCTCACTAAGATGTGTAGCAAATGGTTGAGTGCGAACGGATAATTTTTTAAATTTTTTTATGTAGGAAGGACACTGGCCAAGGGCAACAAAAATCCAATAAAAAAAAATGCCCACTGAAATGTCAGTCCCATAAAAGGGTCAAAGCAGTAGTCAGAAATTGATGAATAAGTGTCTTGAAACCTTCCTCTTGAAGGAATTCAAGTCATAGGAAGGTGGAAATACAGAAGCAGGCAGGGAGTTCCAGAGTTTACCAGAGAAAGGGGTGAATGATTGAGAATACTGGTTAACTCTTGCGTTAGAGAGGTGGACAGAATAGGGGTAAGAGAAAGAAGAAAGTCTTGAGCAGCAAGGCCGCGGGAGGAGGGGAGGCATGCAGTTAACAAGATCAGAAGAGCAGTTAGCATGAAAATAGTGGTAGAAGACAGCTAGAGATGCAACATTGCAGCGGTGAGAGAGGGGCTGAAGACAGTCAGTTAGAGAAGAGGAGTTGATGAGACGAAAAGCTTTTGATTCCGCCCTGTCTAGAAGAGCAGTATGAGTGGAACCCCCCCAGACATGTGAAGCATACTCCATACATGGACGGATAAGGCCCTTGTACAGAGTTAGCAGCTGGGGGGGTGAGAAAAACTGGCGGAGACATCTCAGAACGCCTAACTTCATAGAAGCTGTTTTAGCTAGAGATGAGATGTGAATTTTCCAGTTCAGATTATAAGTAAAGGACAGACCGAGGATGTTCAGTGTAGAAGAGGGGGACAGTTGAATGTCATTGAAGAAGAGGGGATAGTTGTCTGGAAGGTTGTGTCGAGTTGATAGATGGAGGAATTGAGTTTTTGAGGCATTGAACAATACCAAGTTTGCTCTGCCCCAATCAGAAATTTTATTAAGATCAGAAGTCAGGCGTTCTGTGGCTTCCCTGTGTGATATGTTTACCACCTGAAGGGTTGGACGTCTATGAAAAGACATGGAAAAGTGCAGGGTGGTATCGTCAGCGTAGGAGTGGATAGGACAAGAAGTTTGGTTTAGAAGATCATTAATGAATAATAAGAAGAGAGTGGGTGACAGGACAGAACCCTGAGGAACACCACTGTTAATAGATTTAGGACAAGAACAGTGACCGTCTACCACAGCAGCAATAGAACAGTCAGAAAGGAAACTTGAGATGAAGTTACAGAGAGAAGGATAGAAACCATAGGAAGGTAGTTTGGAAATCAAAGCTTTGTGCCAGACTCTATCAAAAGCTTTTGATATGTCCAAGGCAACAGCAAAAGTTTCACCAAAATCTCTAAAAGATGATGACCAAGACTCAGTAAGGAAAGCCAGAAGATCACCAGTAGAGCGGCCTTGACGGAACCCATACTGGCGATCAGATACAAGGTTCTGAAGTGATAGATGTTTAAGAATCTTCCTGTTGAGGATAGATTCAAAAACTTTAGATAGGCAGGAAATTAAAGCAATAGGACGGTAGTTTGAGGGATTAGAACGGTCACCCTTTTTAGGAACAGGTTGAATGTAGGCAAACTTCCAGCAAGAAGGAAAGGTAGATGTTGATAGACAGAGCTGAAAGAGTTTGACTAGGCAAGGTGCAAGCACGGAGGCACAGTTTCGAAGAACAATAGGAGGGACCCCATCAGGTCCATAAGCCTTCCGAGGGTTTAGGCCAGTGAGGGCGTGGAAAACATCATTGCGAAGAATTTTAATACGTGGCATGAAGTAGTCAGAGGGTGGAGGAGAGGGAGGAACAAGCCCAGAATCGTCCAAAGTAGCGTTTTTAGCAAAGGTTTGAGCGAAGAGTTCAGCTTTAGAAATAGCAGTGATAGCAGTGGTGCCATCTGGTTGAAATAGAGGAGGGAAAGAAGAAGAAGCAAAGTTATTGGAGATATTTTTGGCTAGATGCCAGAAATCATGAGGGGAGTTAGATCTTGAAAGGTTTTGACATTTTCTGTTAATAAAGGAGTTTGTGGCTAGTTGGAGAACAGACTTGGCATGATTCCGGGCAGAAATATAAAGTGCATGAGATTCTGGTGATGGAAGGCTTAAGTACCTTTTTTTGGGCCACCTCTCTATCATATATAGCACTAGAACAAGCTGTGTTAAACCAAGGTTTAGAAGGTTTAGGACGAGAAAAAGAGTGAGGAATGTACGCCTCCATGCCAGACACTATCACCTCTGTTATGCACTCAGCACACAAAGACGGGTCTCTGACACGGAAGCAGTAGTCATTCCAAGGAAAATCAGCAAAATACCTCCTCAGGTCCCCCCAACTAGCAGAGGCAAAACGCCAGAGGCACCTTCGCTTAGGGGGATCCTGAGGAGGGATTGGAGCGATAGGACAAGATAAAGATATGAGATTGTGATCGGAGGAGCCCAACGGAGAAGAAAGGGTGACAGCATAAGCAGAAGGATTAGAGGTCAGGAAAAGGTCAAGAATGTTGGGCATATCTCCAAGACGGTCAGGAATACGAGTAGGGTGTTGCACCAATTGCTCTAGGTCATGAAGGATAGCAAAGTTGTAGGCTAGTTCACCAGGATGGTCAGTGAAGGGAGAGGAAAGCCAAAGCTGGTGGTGAACATTGAAGTCTCCAAGAATGGCTCTGCAAAAGGGAATAGGGTCAGAATGTGCTCCACTTTGGAAGTTAAGTAGTCAAAGAATTTCTTATAGTCAGAGGAGTTAGGGGAGAGGTATACAGCACAGATAAATTTAGTATGAGAGTGACTCTGTAGTCGTAGCCAGATGGTGGAAAACTCGGAAGATTCAAGAGCGTGGGCACGAGAGTAGGTTAAGTCATTGTGCACATAAACGTAGCATCCAGCTTTGGATCAAAAATGAGGATAAAGAAAGTAGGAGGGAACAGAAAAGGGGCTACTGTCAGTTGCCTCAGACACCTGAGTTTCAGTGAGGAAAAGATGAGATTTAGAAGAGGAGAGGTGGTGTTCTACAGATTGAAAATTAGATCTTAGACCACGAATGTTGCAGAAGTTAATGAAGAAAAAGTTGAGGGGGTGTGTCAAGACACTTAGGGTCGTCGACAGAAAGGCAGTCCGACCTGGGGACATTTATGGTCCCCTCCCCAGATGGGAACTCTGAGGCTGGTGTAGGAGTCGCCATGATGATTTCAAAATTTTTGAGTGAAGGGTGTGTGTGTTATTAGGTGCTTGTAGTTTTGTGTGGAGGAAGAGAGTTGTCTTAAGAGGGCAGGCTGTGACTGCCCCCTTGTGTTGTGAGACACAAAGGGAAACGTTCAGTGAGGTCACAGCTGGGTTTAATGATAAGTTCACAGCACCCCCTGAACAGTGCTTTAGACCTCACTGGGAGTAATTTTCGTTTCGGCAGGTGTCTACTGCCTCCTCCTATATATATATATATATATATATATATATATATATATATATATATATATATATATATATATATATATATTGCGAGCTAAATACTAAATGCAAGTGCTTGCGTGTGTGTGTGTGTGTGTGTGTGTGTGTGTGTGTGTGTGTGTATATATATATATATATATATATATATATATATATATATATATATATATATATATATATATATATATATATTACGAGCTAAATACTAAATACAACTAAATAGAAGCTAGATACAAGTGCTTGTCCTGGAGAGAGAGATGACAAAGGGTGTCTCATATGGCACTAAAAATGTTTCCAGTGTAAAAATATACTTATGACGGCATAGGAACAAACACTACATGAGTATGTCTGTTCTTGATGCCAAATACGAATGACAGTAAAATAGAAAATACACACACACATACACACACAAACACACACACACACACACACACACACACATATATATATATATATATATATATATATATATATATATATATATATATATATATATATATATATATATAATTTTGTAACACAGGATATAATGGAAAGTAATTTAATAGAATATCTCCGTAGTTCACGTTACCATTGCCCGCCCTTTAGGATGCGAGGAAGTGTACGCAGACAGCCAGTAGCATATTCATTAACCAGGCGTATTTATTGAGTCACCACACACGTCGAAAATTAAGTTCTTTACAGGTGAGCGAATTCATGTGATTCCTTTATTTTACAAAGTTTTACGGATTAGGACAGTAGTTATGCTGATAATTCACAAAATTTGGTTTGGCAGCTTTCAACAAATGTGCAGTTCTGTATGTTGAACTGAACTTATACTCTATCAACCTATGCTGTTCAAAGGTTTCTATGGTTGTGACAGTTTCATTGCTAATGATTTCCATTTTATGATGTACGAGCATGTTAATAGCAGCTGAAGTCCATTCTCTCTCTCTCTCTCTCTCTCTCTCTCTCTCTCTCTCTCTCTCTCTCTCTCTCTCTCTCTCTCTCTCTCTCTCTCTCTCTCCCCCAACGAAAGTCAGCAGTCACATGTATGCATGTACTCTGACCGCAAGACAACTATTCCTCATATAATTTTTCGAATGTAAATTATTTGTCTAAGTATCTGAATGACTGTCATTTCGCGTCAAAATACCCTGAAATGTTGTATTTGGATACAAATACTCCATCACTGGTTGTTGATGTTACGGCGGTGGTGGTGCTATGTCTGAAGTGGTGGTGGTGTAGTGACCGTGCGCATCACCACGCGGCGCGAGGCAGTCGGAGTGGAGGAGCAGCAGGTATCGATCTCAGCCAGTCGCGGTGCCGCCCTCGCCCGTCACACCACCACACCACCACCGGCTGTGACGTCAGCCTCCCTCAGTGGGTGCACACAGCTGCCGATATCATCCTACCCTTGGGTGGTGAGAGGGCGTGTGGCGGAGGGGTGCGTGTGCGTGTTTGTGTTTGTGTGTGTATTTGTGTGTATAGGTAGATAGATAGAAAGGTGGTGTATGTATTTGTTTGTGTGGGCGGGGTGATAGGAGTGGTGAGGGCGTGGGCGGTGTGTGAACTCAGGCAGCCGCTTACCCACTTCAAATATCACTGCAGCATCCACATCCACCCTACAGTGTGTGTGTGTGTGTGTGTAGGTATGGAGGCATTTTTATTTTTACCTTTTCAGTGAAAGTTCAATTATGTAGGTATGTATGGGTGCATAATAACCCCTCCTCTCTCGACCCTGTTTCCTCCTCCCGTACACATCACCATCATCATCATTACATTGATACCTCAGCTCAACACTGCGTCTCGTGGCGACCGTGAAAACTGTTGGTGTAATGTCATTCCTCCGCCACCCGGTTCGGCCCGGCCCGGCCAGGCGCAGGGTGGCTGTAGTGGTGGTGGTGGTGGTACAGGACCACCCAGCTTCCTGCTGCTTTGAAGTGTCACCACCGGCTTTGAGAGAGACAAGACCGGCTTAAAGTGTTAGTGTAGCCTCTGTTTTTGTTAATGATGAATACCGTGGACAGAAGCGGCAGTACAGTGACTAGTGCTATAAGCCCGAGTTTATCAGTGAATAAGTGGGCAATGACCAAGATATGTGAGCTGTCAAGACTTGGTGGATGAATGGAAAAAAATGATGCGTGAGAAGTCAAGTAAAGAAACTAGTGTTTCATATCATGTTGTGTGATCGGTGATTGACCGTATAAAAGTGATCCTTGAGTCCTGGGTAACGATCGAACGAATTCTTGTAAATCAGCAAATTCGCTTAGAGCGTGCCACCACTAGATATTATGGGAGGCATATGAAACTTGTCTGAGTGCTTTTGACACTCAGATAATTTTCACGTTGACGTAGTTTTATATTTTCAGAGAATCATTTATAAAGAAAATATAGTGGATGATATTGCTGGTATTAGTGACGTCAGTCTTGTGGTCGTTATCTTGGAGTGGCGTCTAGCATGGTCTCCCCGAGGAAAATATAAAAGTCAACTGGATTGGACGTAGGAGGATCTCCACGTCAGCCTCATCTCTTGCCTCTCTCTCTCTCTCTCTCTCTCTCTCTCTCTCTCTCTCTCTCTCTCTCTCTCTCTCTCTCTCTCTCTCTCTCTCTCTCTCTCCGTCTTCAGATACCAAGGCAAGTGGTAAGTAAAATATTGATCATTGTCATCATTACACCTCTTCCATTTTTTTTTTACTCGAATTTAGTAATACAGGAAATGCTTAAAATTAGTAATGAAAAAATAACGGTGATTACTAAATTATCTTTTAGGTATGGTCCCACAAGCATTTTTTTTTCCTAATTTTCAGTGAGATGGGATTCGTATTATTATTATTATTATTATTATTATTATTATTACTATTATTATTATTATTATTATTATTATTATTATTATTATTATTATTATTATTATTAATATTATTTTACACAGTTGGCTCAATCAGTGTGTCAAATGTTGCGTTCATCAGTTAAATCATCTTTATATATTTTTCTTATTCTCACTTCATTTGTTTTTCCCTCAAATATCCTTCTTAAGATATACGGAATTATGCCCATCTTCCCATTTTTCCTGTGCTATACATGCTGCTCCTACTGATCTTCATCTTCCTAAACATGTTTGTGCTCCATTCTCTCCCTGAAAAAAAAAAAAAATAGAGACAAAGTGATTCTTAAAGGGAATGTTTCCATGACCTAGAGAGTATGAAAAGGGAGGGAGAGTGGTGTTAAAGAAGGGAGAGGACATGTAAGGGAGGGAAGGTTGGAAACACGGAGACAAAACACCTGATTTTGTCTACATTTTGGTTTAATTTAAGAGTCTATGAATGAGTAAGTGTTGTTGTTGTTGTTGTTGTTGTTGTTGTTGTTGTTGTTGTTTATTTGCCTAGATGTAACATACAGGAAAGAAGCAATGTTTAGTGTCCTTGGATACTAATCCAACTTTTCCTTAGCTATGAATACTGAAAGCATGGACATTCATATTATTAATTCATATTATTCTAGACTTGTTTGCTCCTGTGGGAAAAGTTGTGCTTCTTAAGAAAGTTTTCCTCCTTTGTCCTCTTCAGATTTCTTGTGTGTTCCATTGTGTTTATTTCAGTCCACATACATGTCTTTGTTTAGTTGTTTGACTCCCTTCATTACCCTAAACACTGGAATTAAGACTTGCCTCTCCCTTCTCATCTTCAAGGTTGGGAGCTGCAGCTTAGACAGTCTTTCTTCATAAGAAAGATCTACAAGTATCATTAGATACTACTTAAGATGCTTATTTCCCAATTCTCGATCCATTCTCTCTCTCTCTCTCTCTCTCTCTCTCTCTCTCT